>NC_045430.1:4895176-5195176 GCF_902635505.1 Sarcophilus harrisii | reverse complement strand
TCACACCACAGGTATTAGTTTTCCCCAAATATAATCAACATCCTGGTATCTATCCATTTCCTATATAGCTGCATTCCTCTGGACTAAATCTCACCCCACCCCTCTATGAATCCTCTCCCTCACTTCTCCCACCTTTATTTTCACTCTTTACATAGTAAACTCTTCGAAGGAAGGACTGTTTTGCCTTTATATATCCAGTGCTTATCATAATGTCTAGTACATAGTAGGTACTTAATAAATGTTTGGTGACAAACTCCATTCCATTCCAAAATTCCTAGCATATAAGCCCCACCGTATGTATGGCTTGAGGAGATATCTCTGGACCAGGCCACTCATTTTCATTATTTATTAGACCTGATCACAGGTATCTGTGACTCCAATCTACTTTGATTTAATCATTGAGTGACTAGAAAATGATGATGGTGACAAACAACAACAGCATGTTTGGTAATGTAAGACTTAAAGAAGTTCTTTAAGATTATGGATGTATGATCATGCTACCCATCCTAACCAATGAGTTTGAGAATTATTCACAATGAACTTGTGGATTATAGGATTTTGTCAATGTAAGGGACTTTTGAGATTGTCTCCTCTGAGCCAATCATTTTACAGAAGAAGAAATTGATTTTCAGAGAGGAGAAGTTATAGGATAAAACTTTTATGATTAGTGCCAAAATTGGAATCAAATCTTGATCCTGTAAAAGCAATTCCAATGAACTTTCTCCTGCAATGACAAATACATTTGTTAACAACAATTCATATTTTTCATTGATACCTCTGCAAAATAAAAGACGTGAAAGAAAGTCATGACAATGTTATAAGGGCTCTTCTCTAAAGGATTTACCAGAAGATTTGAAAAACTATGACTCAAGGCTGGGAAAGCATGAGTGGATACCATTAAGAATACCAAAGAACCATCTATTTATAAGAATAATGAGGGCCATGTAAGTCATCTCCTATGTTTCTTACAACCACTCTTTGATACAGTTTTAAAATGTCCATTTTAAACATGAGAAAGCCAATTAATTTATCCACAGTCATGTAGAGAGGAAGTTGTAGATATGATTCTCAACTGACGGTCTTCTAAGTTCCTTGTTCTACCTGTTGTACTATACTGCTGTCCAGAAGCATTACTCTCATTGATCAATTCTTATCTGATCCTTTATCATGTACCTCTCATCAGGTTCTACTCCTGAAAAGACATTGGCTTGAATAGACTGCAAGTTCTCAGCCTTATATTTCCATATTTCACAGCTTGACAAGTGCAACCTGGTGGGATGTACTCAGATTGACAACAACACAAAAAATGAATTTAAAAAAGAGTAAAAGCTGGAAGATGACAATAGTATTGCTATGACAGCTAGAATGCTTAGCTGAAATTCCAGGAATTCAAAGGTTCTTGATTATGTCTGAATGTAAAGGCAGGGGTGAGGGTGGGGGATGAGGGTGAGAAGAGCTTCTGGGAAATACCCAGCAGCTGTTACTGTTCACAAGGGTGACTCCTTTCCTATTCTCTGTCTCTCAAAAGTCCAGCATTGATATAGGATTCTGCTCTACCCTCTGCCCCCACCTTTCACTTAAAACACACACTAACAAGAACCTTACTTGATGTAGTATGTCCTTATCTCAGTGATCACAGGATCTCTGGGAACCGATTTTCCCAAACTACTGTGTGCAGTTTGAACACGTAAGGATAATGTTTCCAACATACCAACACAATACTATAGACAGGAGTGTGTGTGTGTGTGTGTGTGTGTATGCATTTTAAAAAGCAGATTAAGGACTATGCCCTCTTTACATTTTACTGAAAAAAAATATACCATTAGATTTCCTGCCTGTCAAATTACTTCTTTCCCTGTGGCTCTCTTTTATTCTCTTCCCTCCCTTGCTGATAGTGAAAGGAGGACATTGCATTTTAGGTGTCAAATTTAGGGCACAACATTTTGGGTTTGGAGCTCCACACGCTACCATCTACAATTTATTTTTCTCACATTAACATTGTACTTTTGATGTTTAAAGTTTTCAAGATTTTTAACATAAATTAATGATGTATTTTTTCATAAGCTTCACATTTATTTATAACCATACAGATTTATTTATATCATGTGGCTTTGAATGTCCTTTTGTCACTAGTAAATCACAACAAATAAATAAAAGCAAACTAATCTTTGTGAATATATGATACAATACAAAACAACAGTCATGACAGAATATATGATATAGCTAGGTAGTACTGTGGGTAGTATGCTAAGCCTGGAATCAGGAAAATGGGATCTTGAGAAGTTAGACATGACTTACATATAACAAAAGAAATACATGCACATACATGCATGTTTGTCTTTTTGTTAGAGCCTGTTTTACTTTTCCTTTGGTATCATTATACATAAATAATATTGCTATATGGTTGTCTTTATTTATTTTATCCCTCCCAGGTTTAGGTATTAATATCATCTTTGCTTTATAAACTGTATGTCATCCTAAATTTATAAAGAATAATTTGTGTGGTCTAGATGTTAACTGTTTAAACATTTCATAGAATTCAGTTCTAAATCCATCCAGAGCAGAAGCTGGCTCATTTCCTTTTTCTATTTGGTCATTACTTTATGGCTTGTTGAATTTCATTTCTGTTATTAGACTGTTTATGAAAGCTATGCCATGTTCTATTATTTTTCTTATTAAATATTGAAATATTTAAAATTTTTAGGTTCCCTAATACAGTACTATAGACAGGAAGTTTCTGATATTTTGCTTTTATTTCTTATCTTTTCTAATTTTACCTTGTTCATTTTAAGAGTTGGTAATTTTATTTTCCTTTCTTAAAAAAAAAATCAACCAATTTAAAAAACATTAGTTTTGTTATTTTCAAAGAATCAATTTTTTTTCTTTTTTTGGCAAATAGTAGTTCTTTTGCTTTCTAATTCATTTATGTATATTTTCAATTTTTTTAGTTCATTTGATTTTTTAATTCAAATTCAATTTTTATTTTTTTAGTTTATTTGAAAATTTATTTGTTGATTTGGTTTTTTAAAAATGTCTACACATCATAACTGATGAGGTTTTTAAACATATATTTTCTTAATCTATATTTTCAGGGATATCTTTCCCCATTTACTAGTTTAGCTGTATCCCAAGATTCTTGTTATCTTGTTTTGTTATGATCTTTTCTTTTCATGATTATTAATTATTTCTATTATATGCTTTTCATCCAATTATTTAAGATTTCATTATCAAATTTGCATTTGCCTATTTTAAATGGTTACTTTACTGCATTATAGATTAAAAATTACATACTCTTCGGGGAAGGAGTCTCTGGCTGTAAGAAAGACTTTTCTGAAACAGTACAAGTCTCAGAGTTTCCAAAGAATATGGAAATACTTTCTTGCCTCCAAGTAGGACCTTAGAACAGCTGTGTTTCAAATGAGCAATGCTTCACAGGGTAAGGATTTTGGACAGTTTTACTAAATGTGAATTAGTGTAATCAGCTGAGGGATACACATGCATATGGGCATGCACACACACACATATACACACACAGCTTCATTAACCAGGGCTCCCATGGACCTTTAGCCATCAAACCAGAAGTTGTCACGATGTTCACCAGGTAAATGAAGCCAGGCTTCTAGCACAGCAGTATTGTAATAGACAAATCCCCCAAGTTTGGGGTAAATCTGCTATCCAAGCTCAGGCCAAGGTGACGTGCTTGTCTTTCAGATAGGATGCAAATGTAGGGAGTGGAGAGGAGGCCTTATACAGCTTCTTGAAGCAGATGGAGAGCTGATAATAACTCAGGTTTTTGAGATGTGAAGGGACAGCTTATTGGAACACATCCACCACCCGAATCTCCATCGAACACACTTGAAGTGCAGAAATAGGATTTGTCACAGAATTATCAGCAGAAAACAGCAATCAATGGCATGTGGTCTGCATAATAATGACATTGGGGGATAGCCTTCACTCAGGAGAACTATATAGAAGGGGATAGCATATTCTCTGGGCTAGGCGGTCTCCTGCCCTCAAGCCCTATTACAATAAATCTTATTATTTAATTATTCTTATTCTCAAATACTTACTACTGTGTGACCTTAGACTTTACCCTGCTTGCCTCATTTTCCTCATCTGTGAAATGAGCTGAGGAAAGAAAGGATAAATCACTCCAGTATCTTTGCCAAGAAAATCCCAAACAGGGCCATGAAGAGTCAGACCTGACCAAAACCATTGAACAATAATGATAATTATTCCTAATGTCTTGTTTCCCTTCCCCAAAGTCTTTAATGGCTCTCCATTGTTTACTTCACAAATCCCAAACTCTTCTGACTTAATGTTATTCCAAATTCAACCTGATCTTTTCCCCTAACCCCCTTCCAATCTTTTCAATTACTTCTGACATCCTAATTCTTCTACCACCATCTATCAAAGCTCATTACCTTGACATTGTCTTGGATTCCTCACTTTCTCTTCATCCATATATCCAACCAGATGTCAGATCTTGCCAGTTCTTTCTTCCTGATCCCTTTTCCTTCTGACCTTTATCCTCTCTGCCAGGTACCCTCTCTGACTTTCATCACCCCTCATTTAGATCCCAATAATTGTTTTCTTTCCCTTAAGTCTCTCACCAATCTTGTCTATCTAAACTCTGATGCTTAATGAATTTCTCTTAAATATAAATCTGACCATGTGACTATACTCACTCAATTCCATCCCATTTCCTTTAGAATTAAAGAGAAATTCTACTTTGTGACCTTTAGAACTCATAATCTTCCTATCTTCCCTCAATCTCATCCAAACTCTCTATTAACCAGCTGTACTGACCTTCTCGGCGTTTGTTACACAACATCTCAAGCCTTTGCCTTGACTATCCCAGCTACCTGGAATGATCTTCCTCCTTGTTCCTACTGTGTGGGATGGGGTGCTGGACCCCCTTTGCCTAAATTGACTACTCAGAGGTGTCTCCAGATAGAAACAGAAAGTTTTTATTCGCTTCTTGCAAGAAGTGGGCCAAGCATAGCAACTGGGCAGCCCAATATGGTGTTTGACCCAGTGCAGAAGCAGAAACTGGATTAATCAGCAGAAGAGACACGGGTACACCTATCCCCATTCTTCCTGTTGATTTGTAAATTCATTGGATGGATAGAAAAGGATGAAACTATTGATCAAAGGTCAACAAAGCTATTTCTTTCCTGGAGGTCACCTGACATCCTGAAACTTAGACCTAAGATTTGACCTTTACTGCCTTACAGATCTCTGAGAATAGAAATCACATGACTTCATGAAATTTAAGCCTAAAGTCTGATCTATTTCACTCTATAGTCTTCTGAGGAATCTTCTCTTGTCACATTCTCTACCTAGTGGCTCTTGAGCCACTGGATTTCTTCAAAATCCAGCTCCAATGCCACCTTCTGCAGGAGGCCTTCCTCACCCCATCCCCAGTCTCAAAGCAGCTAATACTTTTCCTTCTGAGATTAACTCCATCTTTTCTAAATACATATTATTTTGTATGTGTCCAGTTATTTATATAAATATCCCATTCTTTTCAATACTCTTAGAATGGAAGCCTCTTCAAAGTAAGAGTAATTAAAATATTTGCTTTGTGTTCCCATTATTCAGCACAGACTGTGACACTAAATAAGATCTTACAACAAATGTTAGTGGACTCACTGTTTGATGACTCCTAACTGTTCCCTCACTGAGTGTATTTTAGCCCCTGAATCCTCCTTCGTATTTGTTCCCTTTGCTTGGGATACTCTATACCTGTTAAAATGTTGTAATGTTAAAATCCTGCCAAGCCTTAGTTTTTTCCCCCCTCCCCAGCTATTAACTCCAAGAGGAAACCTCCTCATCTCAATTCCTGAAATTTCTTCACCCCCTCTTTCAGTGAAGTCTCCTTCTTCTAAAGTTCTTTAGCATTTAGAAAGTTTCTCCCCCTTTCCCCCATATCTTCCTGTTCTGACAACTACATGTCTTTTCTACCCTACTAGCATCACAGAGGTCTGGAAGCATTTTATTTTAATCTCCTCCATCCATATTTGTGAAATCGGATTGAACTATGTGAGAACACATATGAGGGTGGGTGGAATATTATTGGAAGGATGGAGATAATGAAATGGAGAACAATGGAAGAAACATGTTTGGAAGAAACATGTTCAGCAGAAACAGGGAATGTTAACTTCTGGAAAATGTTGAAAGGCATATAGCCCATTACCAATAATAACCTATAACTGATTTTAGTTACAGCAGGAAAAAGTATGAGATTTGACCATCATGACTAACATGAGAAAAGGCTGAGGTGGGGTAAAGGAAAGGTTACTGGGTTTGGAATAGAATTGAAACCTTTAACCTGAGTGAAATGGAATTTCTGCTGCTTATTAAGAAGAAGAACCTGAGACTAGTCATTTTAAGGCCTCTGGGGCTCTACCTTCTTCTCTGTCAATGATGAAGCTGTACTGTGTGACCTCCAATATGCCTTCTTCATAGAATACATTCTTTGATTCTTGGTCTCAGTCACCTTTTATCTTTGGGGTCATTGAGTTTAGGCATTTCCTGTTTCATATCCTAAGGCCATACCCACCTCTGACAGTCTATTCTGTGTTTCACATGTACCATTAGTACTAATATTCTGTGATTCTGTGTTCTATTGTTCTAAAGTCTTTTCTAACTGTAAATCTTGAAGAGCACAGTGTCAGCACACAGTGGTGATAGTGCTGAACCTGGAGTCAGGAAGACAAGTTTAGATCTGGCCTCAGATACTTATTTATTTGGGTAGATCATCTCATCACTTTCTGATTCAGTTTCCTCATTTGTGAAATGGGGATAATAGTCTCTCAGGATTATTGCAAGGATTAAATGAGATAATAATTGTCAACTGTTTGCCATGGTATCTGGCTCATAGAAAGCATTATATAAATTTTAGTTATTAGTATTATTATTATATCTTCTATGCAGTGTCACAGTCTCTTGAGATGGCTGCATTTTAACCAAAGTTGAAGGGATAGACACCATGTGGACATATCACAATCTTATCATTTTTTTACAGGAAAGTGAAGAAGGTCCCCTTCTAATAAGAATAAGAGTTTTTGTTTGTGAACGATGTACCCAAATCTCAGGACTAGGAAGAGCAAAAGCCAAAAAAAGTCTAGGTCAGTAAGGGACACAAAAATCAAAACAGCTTTCATTTTCAGTGATTTCTAGTTCAGAGGAATACTATTCAACAGCCCAGTGTCCTTATAAATTTCGAGAGGTAATACTGACAAAATTTAGTCATTCAGTAAAGCGTTATTAAGCATCTCTTGTAGGCAAGAGTCTATGCTTTTGTAGGGGAGTTGAAAGATATGTCAATTACTTTTTTTTAAAACACGTTGTATGTGATACTTCAAAGTACTAGCTGTGAAGATCCAAAACCATAAGTCAATACACCTCTCTAGTCATTGAAATTATTAATTATTGAAGCTGACTATAAGATTTGGTGATGATGATGATGGCAACAACAACAACATTAATAAAAACAATTGTAATGTATGCTTATGGAAGATAAACCATTTATTTGCAGGGGAGTATATGTGTGTCCATCTGGTTCTATCTAGATGTACTTCCCAGGAAGGCATGAATGGACATCTCTATAGAGCATCCAATGCTAGTCTAGGTGAAATAACATTTAGACTCTTGCTGTACTTCTGATTAATAACCTTTATTGGTCAAGCAGTGTCTTAAGCTATATATGCGAGGCTGTATTCCCGTTCTACCAAATGCATTTCATAAATAGCATAAGTAACAAATAGGAAGTAAGCCAATATATGCAAGACAATAACAAACAAAAATTAGAAAAATTATCTCAGATGAGAATGTACATAAAGTGAGTGTGTTCTCCCATTGAGAATAGGATATTTTAGCTCAATGAAGAAAAAAAGAAAATCCCAGGTTTAATCCCAGAGGAACATAGATTCCACATGTTGACTTCATCCCAGAATCTTTTTTTCCCTTTAGGAGTCTCTTCCTGAAAGAAATCTGTAACCACATATCTTCTGTCTAGAAGTTAGAAAACAACAACAAAAACAGGATTCCTCTTTTCCAAACACTATCTGTCTCTATCTGTCTGACTGTCTTCTCTTACTAAGTAATAGTACTTACTTACTCTCTCTTCTTTTCTCCTCTTTTTCTCTCTCCATCTTCCCTTCCCTTCCCTCCCTCTCTGTCTCTCTTTCTCTCCCTTTCTCTTTCTTTTTCACTCTCTATCTCTCTATTTGTCTCTCTGCCTCTTCTCTCTGTCTCTTTCTCTCTTATCTGCAGTGACGTAGGCACAAAGGGGGAGACTGAGGTGGGTAAGAATAGATCTTGGAACTTCTATCTGTCCTTGAAGAATGAGTCCAGAGTCAATAATTTCAGTCATCTTTGCTCTGATATTAAGATATGTCTGCAGGGTCACATGGTTCATTCTTAGCTTTCTTTTTGTTTTTACATTTTTTTTTTCTATTTTTATCTTCTCTTAACTATCTACCTCATACTAAGTCTTTCCAGCTCACCTTTTAAAATCCTGGGTGGGGCCAACATTTTAATCTCCCCACTTCTTTTTTTCTCCTTCTTTCCTGTAGTCTCCCTGTCTCTAAAAATAAAAACAACAGCAAAAGCAGCAACAACAAACATTCGTGACTCAAGCTTGCCTTCTGGCTCAAACTCTGCAATAGTCCCTAATCAGTCTTCTCCCTGTGGACTGCAAAGCACATGGTGAAGTCAATTCTCCTGTTATGATAAGTGACCTTAGAAAACCTGCCTCTGACTCTCCTTGCCTCTTTGTGACTTTGGACTCATAAATTCAATTCCTTAAGCCATTGTTTCTTTGTCCATAAAATAGCCAGGACTGTCCTTTGGCCTTTATCACACTGTTCTGCACCTGAAATAGCTAATTATTCCCCTCTCCACCCAAAGGCTTTCCAAACATTCCCACACATTCCCTTGATTATCCCTCAAACAGAGCTCAGGAGTGACTTGGAGATACACAAAAATTTAAATTAGAGAAGAGAACCAGAATGCAAAACTTTAGAATTTTCTTTATTGGGGGCTCTGGGCTATTATTTTTCCACTAATAACTTTTACTCAGGTATAAGCTTTTTAAAACCAGAGAGGAAAGGACCTGAGGCCATTATCTGGCCCTTACACAAAATGTGAATTAATTGTTATGGTTGGAGTGTAGTTGATTGTTACTTTGCCTGAAGTGGGGTAGGGAAGAGAAGGTGGAAACAGAAGAAAATTTACCTTCCCCATGAAGTCATCCTGGAATCTCCAGGTGGAAAGTAACTTCCTATTGAGACAGAGCTTTTCTTGTCCCCTTTCTCAAGCATTTCTCAAAAATTTCCCATGCTCTGTTGTGCTGGACTGAAGAGTTTTTGTGCTGAGACTTGTTGAATACCTTAGCTTACAAAAGCCAAGGTCTCCCATTGCATCCAGAGTCATCTCCAGCCATCCTGATATATATATCTGGTCACTGGACCCAGATGGCTCAAGAGGGGAAAGTCTGCCAGGCCTCCCTCATTTAAATCCAATTCACTTGCATGTTATCGGATCACCTCCCTGATGTGGAGAAATGAAGGACAAACAACCTCAGGCTGGGATATCTAAGGGGACAAAGATTAAAGCCTTTCTAAATTCTTTATTAGTCCTTTCCACCCAAGACATGGCTCTGTTGCTTAAACCATGATATGGAAATTATCCCAATCGTCCCTACTGGTGCCATTCTCCTTCTTTTGCTCGCATGTCTTTACTGAAGCACAGGAGAAAGAACAGCATGGAATCAGAAGACCTGACTTCTAATTTGGATACTTTCCAGAAAAGCATCATAGTATAGTAGTTTCAATGTTAATGTGGAGGCAGAGAAATCCCTGGTTTCAAACCTGCCTTTGGCTCTTACTGTGTGATCACATGAAGTTATCTTTCTCTGGGTCTCAATTTTCTTATCTGTAAAATGGAGATAATGGTACTTCCCTCAGAGGGTTATTGTGGGGAACAAAAAATGCATCCTATGGAAAGTGATAGCTCAATATAATTTATTATTCATCTGAGTTCTGCCCCTATTTAAAACTAGTGTCCTGGTAATAAGGAAGCTTCTCTCCAGAATTTAAGAACAGAATAAATGTTCTTGAATTGGTGGAGACTTCAGAATCCACCTCTTTTTCTATAGTAGTAAACTGAGACCCAGGGAGTGTAAGTGACTTGTTTATGTCTAGACACGTTAATCATTATCAACAGTAAGATTCAAATTTAGATCCTCTCTCTAGAATCTGTGCTAATTCTACTGTGTCATGTCGGAGCTAGATTAACTGGACTAGAAGGTCCCTTCCATGTCTAATATTATGAATGAACTTGAAGTGAGGGGCTGAGGAACTGCTCTCCAGCAGAAGGAAGTCAGTCAATAGTGTTAGAACCAGGAGGGAAGAGGTAAAGTTCACCATCCCTGGTAAGGTGTATTTTTCTAACATCATTAAAAGGGAATGGATAGGTCTCCTTTTAGAAAACCAGAGTATTGTCTAATGGACACAGAGAAGGTCAGAAGGCTCCCTTGAGCCAAGAGAAAAATCTAATATTTGCAGTGAACTTTGAGTACACTGGGCTGTGGGAAGCCAGGGACACTAAAGGGAGAAGAAAGCTCATCTTTCTGGCATGTCTATTTCCGATGTCTGTTTACGCCTGAGTGAGAGATGTTGTTACCAGGAAGTAGCTGATTTTGAAGTGATTAGCGGTACTCTACTTAATAAGCCTTTTTCTCAAAATAGCCAATGATACTGACCTGTACTGTATATCATGTACTATCAAAATATTACTGTTTAAAAAAGCTATTTTTTTTACATTGTTGAAAAATTGTTTTCTTTTCATTCCAGTCTTCCTTCCACAAATTCATGTTTTTTGAATCTGCACATGGGTGAGAAAGCTTTGCTCATATAGGAAAGGAGATTTATAAATGGAAATCTCAGTTTATCATGGGTACAAAAGCCCTGAGCATCTCCAAGGGTTTAATCAAGCCTCTTTTTTTTTTTTTTAATACAATATTGGGGACTAGGAAAATAGATAATACTTTCTTCCATGATGTGAGATACCAGATCCTCCATGCCATAGATGAAAGTTGTCCTTCATTACAGTGGCCCAAAATATCTAGTTCTTTTTGCACTTTTGTTAAATTAGTCTTTGAGTAGTAGACACATATTCTATGATTACATACATAGCTAAAGTCCTTTTGATTTGGTAATAATGAACCTGAAGCTCATGGAGATAAGTGACTTGCCTAATATCACCATTAGTGTGTAACAATCTGGAGGTTCTAAAAGCATTTGAAATCCACTGCTTTTTCCAGACACAAAGTGCCTGCTCTACATTGTGGATTTAATTTAGAACATCTTGAATGAAGGACATATTTTGTTAATTTCCATCTTACTTATTCTAAGGAGCATATTAACGACCTATGGCTAATAACTCTGTTCCTGAAAGCCAATAGAAAACCATTTTACAAGCTGACTTCATTACATTTTGTAGAATCCAGTCATAGTTGTTCATGAATTCAAAGCCTTTTCTTAGTCTTCCTTCTTGATTTTTCTGCATCAGTGGATGCCAATTTTTGACTCCCTTCTTTTCGTTCTCAGGACCCTGCTCCCTCTTGATTCTTTTTGGCTCACTCCTCCTCAGCTTCCACTGCTAAGTTGGCATTCATATTCTATCCTCAATGCATAGGTGTTTTGGCCTCGAGTTTTGGCCTGAGTCTTTCTCTTAATGATTTCATTAAATCCTATGAGTTCAAATATTGTCTCTACTTTTATGGCTCTTGAACAACAAGCTCTCTTTTGAAGTTCTGTCCAATACTGCAAAATAACCACTATATGTGATCACCCAAGGGTATTTGTAGGCTCTCCAGCACACCAAAAAACAACACTTCAAACTCACTATAACCAAAATAAAACAGAACAAAATTAAAACTGGCCATTTCCCCCCACAGTCTCACATCCTCCTAACTTCTTCATTTAATTCTTGAGGAGTGCAATTGCACACTTTTAATTATGCAGGTTCATTTATTCATGATTTTACTCTGTCTCACCTTCCTCATATCCCACCAGTTTCCAAATCTTGTCATTTTCCCCATGACCTCTCTTCCCTCATACCACAGCCACCTTAGTTCAGTTCATCATCTCTAACTTGGGCTATTACAATAGCTTTCTAATATCCTTCCCCAAATCTCCACTTTCTCCCTTCTCCAGTCATCAGCCATACACCTGACAAATTTATCTGCTTAACCAAATTACTCTGTTGCTGACTAGTTTCCGATTGTTTCCTTTTGCCTGTAGGATTAAATGCCATCTCCTGTGTTTGTCATTTATATCTCCAGTCCACTTATTTCCGGTTCTTCCACATGGCATTCTATAAACACGTATGTGCTCTATGTTCTTCTCAAAATGGCCTTTTTTATTCCCTTTGCATGGCAATCTGTTCACTAGGTGTGCAGTGCTCTCACCTTCCTCTCCTTACCTTCAGTCCTGATTTATTCCCTCCCATAAGGGACTTTATCTGATTCCCTGCTCATCAATTGTTGGCATTTCTGCTCTTCCTTATCTGGCATTTTCTATTTGTGGTCAACTCTAGGTCTCTCCAGCTGCACCTCCTCTCCTTGACAACAGAATGTTTTTCTTTTTCTTTTAGTATCCTTAGCACTAAGTATAGTATTCAGCATATTTTGGGGGGTATAAGAGGATTAGACTAATGATTTCTATGGTACAGGGATCTCCTGGGGATGGGTAGGGAACGACACTTTTACTTATTCATATTACAACCTTTAGTCTAGTTGCTTAAAACACTGAAAAATTGAGTGAATTGTCCCAGATCACACAAGTCCTATGTATTAAATATCAGAGAGGTCACAGTCATGCTCTTTGAAACTGCCTGCTTAGCCATTATATGATGATACTACTTTTAAAAATAGTGGTCAGGGAACAAATGACCATTCAGTGGAACTGATTAATTGGATGGGTTGGCTCAACTTTTTATTCATTCTTCCAAATGAATATTTCTTGACAATATGGATATGGAAAGTGAGACAGTTCTTGACCTCAATAGGCTTTCATTCTGCTGGGAGGGCCATGCAATACATATCAGCTACTATCTTACAAAGTCCATTGCTTGGGACCGGAAGCCCGGGGAATATTTTTTTTTTAATTGAGGAAGGAGATGTCACTCTCATTGGAGAAAGAGAAATTGGGTGTAAAACAAAGGCAGGGATTAGTTCAACATTTCAGGGCCCTGGTGAAGAAACCCCATCCTTATTGTTTTATACAAAATGATAAACAAGGTGATTTTAGAAAGGCCTGGAAAGATTTACATGAACTGATGCTGAATGAAATAAGCAGGGCCAGGAATATATTTGGCACAGTGATAGCAAGATTATGTGAAGATCAACTATGAACAATTTGGTTTTTCTCAGAGGTTCAGTGATCCAAGGTAATCCTAATAAACTTTGGATAGAAAATACCATCTGTATATAGAAAGAGAACCAACGAGATTGAATGTAAATCAACACATGCTATGTATATTCCCCTCCCTTTTTAAAATTTCTCTTTTCGTTTTCCTCTTTTGCTATGATTTTTCTCTCTCAACATGATTCCTAAAGAAATGTGTATAAAAAAGTTACCATACATTTATAACCAGAAAAGATAAAAGAATAAAATTTTAAAAATGAAATTCTGTTTTTGGACAGACAAGCAACAAGATAATGTTCCCACAAAGTCACATAATAAGTCACATCTGGAATTCCTGACAAATATGGGGTACAATAATCCAGTTTAGAGCAATTAATTCTAATCCAGTTCAATTTAATTATCGTTTATTGAGTACCAACTACATGCAAGGAACTGTGCTCGGCATTAGGGAGAGAAAAAGTAAATCCCTACTTTCAAGGAACTGAAATTCTATTGGGTGAATGCACCTACCATAACAACAGATAAGTATAGGCAAGATTTGGGGAGGACAGAAAGCTCAGGACTAGAGAAATAGTTTCCAATAGTCACCCCATCTTAGCACAAAATTCCTTCCAAAAGAATGGAATAAGCCAGCCGGAAGCTCAACTTCTCTGTGAGACAGTCCTCAGTTCACGTTCCTGGTGTGCTATTATCTGCTGAGACTTTATCAGCCAGTCCTTTCTGCCAAGATGCATTTCATTATTGACCCACAGTAGTGCCAAGAGTCCCTGAACAAGAATTTCCAGTTGTGCGAACTTGATCTTTTATTATTGCGATTAAATATTTACTAAATACTTAGAGCTGGGCCAGGCAGTGAAGCAAATAGCAGCCCAGGGATTCTGTAAGAGACATATATTTATGTGAAGACCCCAGATGGTAAGCCACCCCATGAATCACCTCTAACTGCAGTAGGCAGTGAGTACACCCCATCACCTCTTTGTCACAGCTCAGAAGATCTTGGGTCTTTCTTCTCTGAGGTTATTAATTGATATAGATACATTTAAGGAGGCTTAAGAACGTGCAGTATAGTAAGCACAGCACAGCTTGGAATTATTGGATATAAGAAGCAAGGCTGAACGGGTTCCTCTCAACAGGCTACAGAGTTAGATATGTCTGATGATCATTGTTTTAATGAATTTAAAGAGCAATCACTAAAGAAAGACCATGATTTCAGAGAGGAGGTCACTTTTGATTTCTAAAACTGGTTCTGCTTCCTTTGGACTCCACTGATATCAGCATCCTCAGGATAAGTTCACCTTTTGGAATCTGATCATGTAAATCAACTCAGTTTTCCTGCTCAGCATCTCTCCCGTCTTATTGGAAAGATGGAAGGAGGAGCAATAAACTCTTCCCAAAACTTTCCTTTATAAAAGATGAAGTAATCCCTTATTGGGTGGGGATGTTATTGTAGAGGGAATACATGGTCAATTGCATGTTTGTTAGACAGAAAGGGGGATATGTTAGGATATGTTAGGGACTTCTGAAAATTGCTGGTAAGGTAGACCTAGGAGGGAAAAAGGGGGTTGGCCCCTGAGGCAGGAGCTTGTGTCTTAACAAATGTTTCCTTGAGATGGCAAGGGGTGTCCTTTTGCTAGATCTTTTCTTAGGACTCAACACTAACTCCATCTTAGCACAAGTCTCCCTTCTGCGGATCCACCTACACAGTGCTGAGTGGGATAGGCACAGGGTAATCCCAGAGGAGAGTAAATATAAATAACCAGTTTTGAATCCATAGGCAAAAAGGATGAGGATTCTGAGAGAGATAGAGATGTAGAGAGGTTCAGGGATGCAGAAAGAGAGACACAGAGACATATATATACTTGCTCTTGCTTCCTGCTAACCCTTGCTGAGATTACCAATAAAGAAAGGCTGTTTGGCACCTTAAGATCAGCTTGTCTTCATGTCTATCTGGGGAAGATTGGTATGTATGGCCCTGGCAATCAGTAGCCTTGGAGTGGGAGGTTACACGTGGTGACCTTGTTACTTTCTCCCCCCCAATTCTGAGTTTTAAGACTAAAAAAGACTGCTCCTATGCACACAACCTGCCTATTAATTTTTTCATCTAATTTTTCACCCATTAATAGGTGAAAGAGGCACAAATATGCTGAGTTTGGGTAGAGGAAAATGAGCTCTCTAATATACTACATGGGAAACCATGAGCAAATACCTCTACCTTTCTGCATCCACATTCTTCATATGTAAAAAAAAAAAAAAAAAAAAGATTAGGCTATGAGGGCTCTTTTATCTCTTAAAAAAGAAAGAAAGAAAGAAAGAGAGGAGAAAGAAAGAGAGAAAGAAACATGAATATATGGTTCAGGATATGGAGAGGATACAAAGAAATCATATGTCTTTGAAGTTTTGAATGGAATATGTTCTGATTTACGTTGTAGCTACTGACTAATGACTCCTCATGTTACTATATTATAGGCTTTTTGAGGGCTGAGATTATGTCTGGTTACTTCTTTGTATCCCTAGTGCCTAATAGAGTTACTTTTTGCTGCTTAGTAAATGTTTCTTCGATTTACAAATAAGTTTCCCTGGGGATTGAGCTAAAAGTACTTGGGGTCCTTTCTAAATATTCACTTTCTTTCAGCAATCCTTCTCCAAAGGCTACTTCTCCTGTCCCAATGACTCTAAATTCTCAGAGGTTGTTCTAGCACGGTATCACCTCTGGATGGAAAGGCTTCAACTATGGAGTCAGTAATAAATTATATGTGTGTCACCCAAAGCATAGAATTGTTGAATGGAGAAAAATTCATTTCCAGAGAGAATGGCAACAAGTGAAGATTTTCTGCTTCAGTCATCCTGACTCTGAGTTTCATTTTTGTTGGTTTGATTAATAGTTTTATTTTTCCCAGTTGCGTGTAAAACATTTTTTTAGTTTGCTTTTAAAACTTTGAGTTCCAGGCTCTCTCCCTCCCTCCCCATCCTATTTCCTCATTAAGAAGGCACATGTGAAGTTATACAAAACATTTCCATGAAATCCATGTTGTGAAAGAAAACAATTCCTCCTTCTTCCCACTCTGCCTCCATTGTAAAACACACAAACAAACAAACCTTAAGAAAAATAAAGGTTTAAAAAAAGAGAGTTTGTAGAAGACCATTTTTCTAAGCCTTGAAGTCAGATTTGCTTTGTTAGGAAGAAGATATCACAATGACACAGTCTGGAAGGAAGATGTGAAAGATGCTAGCCTCTGATTTCAGGTTTTATTTCACTTGGGGATAAGTTACCTTTTGCTTCAACAAACACATGTTTTAGCTCTTCACTTCAACAAGTATCATCAAGGTAAATCAATGTGGCAGTTAGGTGAGTCATAGAATATTTGAACTGAATTCAAAAAGAAATGAGTTCAAAAACTGGACACTTAATGCCTGTGTGACTCTTGCAAGTCATCCTTTTTTAGCCTCAGTTTCCCCATTTGCAAAATGATTATAATGGTAGCACCTCCCTCACAAAGTTGTTGCGATGTTCAAATGAAAGACACATCCATCTTCTGAATCACAAAATTTTCTAGAGTTCTTTTCCTCCTCATCTATATTTCTTGACTTCCTAAGTTTTCTTCAAGATCTAGTTAAAATTTCATTTTCTACAAGAAGCTTTTCCTGATTCCTCTTAATGTAGTGTCTTCCCTCTGAAACAACTGTTTGTTTTTCCATCTATCCATTGATCCAGCCATCCATCTATTTATATTTATATCTATCTGTCTGTCTTTAAGTCTATCTATCCGTGTGTATATACATGTATACTTAGATACACATAATGAATGAATGCTATGTAATCTATTTGTTTCATGTCAATCAAGCCTCTTTTCTTTTCTGCATCTCAGTTTTCTTCCCTTTAAAATGAGAAGGTTTGACAGGAGGCCTTTTAAAGCTCTTTCCAGCTCTGACATTCTAAGTTCTCAAGTAGATATAGTAAAAATTGCAATGCCATAAAAGAATGGTGATGGCCCTTTAGAGTTCCTTGTAAGGGAATTCCATAAGTATAAATTGACAAGTACTATGTGAAACCAAGACTTCACATTGAAGAATAAAGCTGTCACGAGTTTAGCCTGCATCACAATTATTTTGCCCATGAAAAGGAAGATTACGTTCTGACTGCCAGGGGGAGCTACGGTACAGTGAGGGCTGGATCTGGAGTCAGGAAGACCTGAATTCAAATGCTCCTTAGACATTTATCAGCTTTGTGACCTTAGAAAAGTCACTTAATCACTGTCTGCCTCAATTGTGTGCTCTGAAAAAGGAAAGGCATGGGCATTTCTAGTGCTTCTTCTTGACTCAAACATTTTATAATAAATTTCAACAGCAATTTGATGAGTAGTAAAAGAATGGGATTTGATATCAGAAGTGTTGGCTTCAAATGTGACTTTCTTCCTTTTCTTCTTCCCTCCCTCCCTCTTTTCCTCCCTTCCTCTTTCTTTCTCTCCCTCTTTCCCTCTCTCTTTCCTTCCCTCCCTACCTCCTTCCTTTCCTTCTTTCCTCCCTCCCTTCCGTTTAAAAGAAAAACAAACCTATTGAAAAATACAAAGAATAAAACAAAATAAATCTCACATTGCCCATGAATTTTATTTATGTGCAAAATACCTTGCAAACTTTAAAGTTGTTATATAAATGTTAGAGATTTATTGTTGTTCCTCTTATATTCTCTTGGCCCATTTTGTTACCTGCAAAATGATCATAATATCATTCATCCTTAACAGATAAGACATGATTTTGCATGAAAATCAGTAATAACAGTAGTCACTTATTAAAGACCATGACATGCCACCCTTAAGGCATGGTCCTTAACAATTACTGTAATTTATCTCTTATCCAACAGATATTATTCATTAATAAATCTTTATTGTTGTACCAATCTCTTTCCTTCTCTGTGCCTCAATTTCCTTTACTGCAAAATGAAAGAAAATTAATGAGATCTGATGTTCATTCATGCCTTAACATTATATAAATTCTGTCTTAAAATAAATTCATTTGGAAATCAAATGCCAAACAAACTCAAAATATTCTCCAAGTGTCAGTTCAAATTGCCAAAAGTTATAATTTTTTTTTAAAAGAGACAACAAGGGTCAATGTAAATACTTTTCTTAAACATAAATTTGGAGACTAATTTAAACTAGTAAATCCAGGGTGGGAAGAAAGAGGCAGTTTAGCTTTGGCCAAATGGTCCCATCTGATAGAGCAAAATGAGATTATAAAGCACACTGCCTGATATTGAGGGCACGGTAGGCATCCTGATGTGCGGGCCTATACTCTGACTGACTCAAACAGCCTTAAGTTGTTCATTGATGAAGGTTTGCATTAGGTGGTATTAAGTCTTCTGCAACCTATAGCCTGTGGTTCTGGCCATTGACAATGAGAACAAACTGCTTGATGGATTGGGCTCTGTAGATTAACTGGCTGCTCTGCAGAAGCATATTAGGGACCATGAGTTGCAATCTGGAACGAATACCCCTGGGGATGTCGGGGCAGGCCAGTTTCCTGGGACCTTTTTAAATCAAGGTATTTAATTCACATGGCAATGGAGCTTCCTTACCTCAGAACCATGATGCTCATCAAAGGACCTGGTTGAAAGTGGCTCTCCCTGAACACAGCTGCCAATTCTTCTGGTTCATGCTGACTGCTGGATTTCCAGCTCTGCATTACATGACAAACACATTACAGACAGAACATACACATCTGGTGGACGAGAAGGAGGATTTTTAACCTCTATATTTACATTACCTTCCTAAACCAGGACTCGCATTTCACGCCTTGCTGATTTTAAAGTTGTTTATGGCTCTGCCTTTCTTATCACCCAGAAACATGTTGAGAATCCCTGTCACTTCTGGCTCTCCCAGGGCTTGGACATCACATTCTGTTTGGGCAGAGTAGCTGAAGGCGTTGTGGACCAAGCACCACCAGAGAGCACTGTTGGATAGTAAAGAGAGGCCCCATGTTTCTCTGCACACTGGAGCGGGAGGACTGACAGCAAGGAGAGAGGAGTGCTGAATGCAGCTGCTGCCTTGGCCCAGAGACGGGAACTGGGTGCTGCTGGTCAGAAGGTAGGCTGGATCTCCTGGGAGTGTTGGGGTGGGCTGAGAGACGTGGGGGCTGGAGAGTCCCAAGAGTAGGGGAAGTCAGATCACATCTGAATCTTTCCTTGTGACAAAACAAACTCCCACCTCCTCCTTCCCAAATACACACACACATTTCCAGTGATGCCCAAATTGGTACATTTCTAGTGAAGAAGGTTGTAATTTGGGCCTCTTTCCACTGGCTTACAATCCCCCTCCCTCTCCACTCTCCACCTGGACCATTACAAAGGTGAGCCAGGGAAAGGATTTTGCATCAATGAGGGCCCAAGTTCATTACAGATCAGGTCTGAAGTCTAATTTTGTCCCAGGATTATAAAAGAGCCCAACCTCAACCTTTCTCCCCAATGGAAAAGGAATAATAATACAGGGACAGGTAGAGTTTATATTCCTTACAATGGTTTGGTGGGGCAATTCATTTTAGATTAGCATCTCATTTGGACTCTTAGGCTTCCTCAGGCTAAAATAGGATTGATAGTAGAATTAGTTCTAGAAGGGACCTTAGAGTTCTACTGAGGGTAATTTCCTCATTTCACCAATGAAGAAGCTAAGGTTGGGAGGTCACGCAGTTGAAACTGAATTCAGGACTTCCAAACTTCACAAATAGTACTCTGCTTTGAAATACTGCCTTGAAAGGAGGAAAGGGAAAAAGTCAACTGAGAGACCAAGTCACATATCCAAGTGTTCTGGGTCCATAGCTACTCTGTCCTTAGATGTTCACTCCAGTCCTATTCAAGTACTTAGAAGCATCTGCTCTTTACCTATTAAGCTTCTATGTTTCTTGGATGAAAGTGGGAAAAATGAAGGGTTAAAAAGTGTTATAGGTAGTTTTAGCCATTTTCTCAGGTGCCACCTCCGCTTGGTGAAAGGGGTTGGTCTACCTCAAGGGTTCATTTTTACATAATAATAGTAATATTAACTCTTCACTGATATCCTTCCTTGACACTTTTTCCCTTGGACAAGAAGGAGGGCCTTGGACTTTAGAGGCCAGGGTATTGGGGCTGAGAAGATATACCAATATAGTTGGAAAGACAGCAAAAGGATCCCTGGTACATGCTTACTGATCAGTCTATTTGACAGTAGAAAAGGCCCATTGCCAGGTCTCAGTTTCCAGGGGGTGAATGGTTGGGGCAATAGATGGGGAGATAAGTAGGGAAAGGCTATGATTTGTGGGTTGGGGTGGATAAACACATAGATAAGAGGTTTGTAAACTGACTATCAAGAATTTTCAAAGCATCCATTACATTGGATGGGGGAAAAAAGATGGATATCTTTGTTTTCACAGGCCTATAAGTGAAATTTAGCATTTGCTTTAATTATGAATATAGCTAAGAAACTATTATACCTTTCTTCACTAAAGAAATAACAGATATTTTCATGTCATTTTACCATTGTTTCAGATAACTCAAAATATTGTTTACTTGGAAATTACTGTAGTCATCAGCTCTACCAATAGATTACATGTTATCACAGCTTTGATGCCTACAAACTATTTCAGCATAATCGGTTTCCTTTGTAATCCTCTGTGTTTTATTTTATACATTTAAAAACAGAATTCTGGGAAGCCATAGGTTTTTCTAGGTTGCCAAAGGAGTTCTATGACTCACAGAAAAAGACTAAGAACCCCAATCATACATGAAACAATGAATTTTCCAAAGGAATACAATATTATAATAGTCAAAAGACCATGGGTAAGCATTTATAAACAATGCTTGCATAGAAAAGATGATCAATAGATGTTTTCCAGAATCTCTGAGCTAGGAAGGGCCTTAGAGGCCATTTAATCCAAACCACATCTGAGGAGAAGTATCTCTACAGAAACTGTCATAGGAAGAAGGATTAGATTGTTTATGTTTGATTTGGGAGCACAGAAGGAGGACCAATGGGGGCAAGAGATTACAGAGAGGAAGATGTGGACAAGAAGTGAATGGGGCTAACTGGTAGAGGGTGGAGGTGTCTAATGGAAATGTCTACCACAGGAAGAGGTAGATTTTCCCTCTTTGGAGGTTGTCTAGCAGTGTCTAGAAGGATAATTGATCAGACTCAGTATTAATAGGATGCCTACTCAGGGTTAGATTTAGTGAAATTCTCAATCCTGAGATTGGTGACTTTGGGATTCTGCAAAAAAAAAAAAAAAAAAAAAAAAAATATATATATATATATATATATATATATATATATATATATAGTGGGATGTCTTTTAAAGAGTGTTGATTATCAATTTTTGTGTGTTTCCCATTTAGGCAAGTCTTAGGGAGAATCCCACACTCCTCTGAACCTTGCTTTTCTGTGTGAAAAAATGCAGGGTAACCTCCCTCTAGCTTTGATATTTTCTGTTCTAAGCCCCAGCTCCTTGTTCTAAAGACCTACTAGCTCTGACATTTCCTTTTCTAATATCTAGCCTAGCTTTAACATGCTAGGGATTCATAAAAAAAAAACAATCATTGCTGCCACCAAAGAGTCAAAATCTTTGCAAGGCCTTCCTGATTGATCACTGATCTCTGGAGAAAGTCATTTCTAAACTTAGGTTACACCTTTAATTACACCCCCACTTATAGTGATGTAGAATGTCTGCTAAGGTTATATGAAGGCTGAATTTTTTCAGCCCTTGAAGAATGGGAAGTAATGAAAATTTACATAGACCTGCTATCTGCCAGGTACGATACTAAGTAGTTTACACATATTCAGGCAAGATGGCCATCATGAAACTGATGTTCATTTATACTGGTGAAATTCTTTGGGCAAACAAATTTTGACATAATTTTCCATAAGCTCTCATGACTGATAGTATCAGAGACTTTGGTTAGATCATATTTTCCTGGTGGTGGTAGGTAGTAAACACCTTATTGACCATTCCTCGGCCCCTTCTGAAGTCACTCTGGCTCTCAGGTAGATTACTTTATTCTAGATGTAGGACCAGCCTATTAAGGAGGACTCTGGCAAGAATCGTGCCAGCAATGACTAGAAGAGATTGCCATAGTACAATCTATTTCCTTTACCTAGGTTTATAAAAATGGACAATGGCAATATCCTATAACTCCTAGAGCATAACTTCCTCTTACCATGTAATCTGGTATCTATCTCATCTATCTCATCTGATCTTCACAATAACCCTATGAGGTAGGTGCTATTGTTACACTAATTTTGGGAAAACCTTAGGCAAATAGAGATTACATGACTTCCTTAGGGTCACATAATGAGACCAAACTTAAACTCAGGACTTCCTGACTTCAGGCCCATCACTCCTTCATCTGTGCTACCTGCTTTGCCTGAAGCCCAAAGTACAAGTGGTACCCAGAACCATCTGCCCCTGCAGGTTCCATATTATCTAATGCCATCTCTGCTGGCAAAGTTTTCTTCCTCAAAGATTTTGTTCACCTTCTCAAATTGCTTGACTGACTCAATCTTTTAAGATCCAAAATGAAGCAGGTCCTGAATTGGATGTGGACAGTGGCCAACTGGTTGAGAAGCTCAATGGCTTTTTGGAATGAAAAAGATTCTTAGGGAGTCAACACATATTCTATTTACCAGAATAATCCCAAATGACCCTTTTGCATGGGAAGAGACCAAGACAGCATGAGATAATAGAAAGAACTTTGGACTTGGAGGTTGCACTCAAATCTTTCTTCCATTTTCTCCCAGGGTTGCTGGGAATAAAAGAATGTTCACAATATACCAGGGAAGTCTGAAATAACCAAAGCAAAAGACCATTTTCTCTGGTGTATATTTAGCTCCCAGAATGGAAGACCTGTGGTTTGTCTTAAATTAAATGCAAGGTGGGAATGAGGACAGGTTTAAGGCAGATTTAGATTGTGAGCTCTTTGAGGACAGGGTTAATTTTTTTTCTTTATTTGTAGTTTTAGCAATTTTAGAGTACTTGATACATAAGGAGACCTTAATAAACACTTGATTTGATTCAGCCAATAAGTTAGATCAATCTGGCTCATTAGTAGGAAGGACCATTATCCAGAATATGTTCTCTCAGATGCAATGGTCCTCAGCTCACAGCAGGAGGAAGAAGGGGAAGATCAGTGATGGAGGAAGCATCCCTTGGGCATCCAGCCATTCATCTTAACAGATATGCTGCCATCTAGGTTCTGTCTTCTCCACAATCATAGCACTTTTAGTTTTCCATTTGTTTTGTTTTATTTTATAACTGTGGAACTAATCAGTTCATCAAACAACAACAATTTATTAAGTAATTACTATATACCAAGCATTGTAAGTGCTGGATATACAAAAGTAATTCCAAAATAGTTCTTTTTCTCAAGCAGTACGTTTTAATAGAGAAAAGAAACAGGAATTTAGAGGTATATCCATATAACATTCCAACAGATATAAGGTAACCCTGATTCAGATATCTGAAGCAAGAAAATTAGCTATGTAGTACCAGTAATTGTCTGATTCCTATCTCTAACCAGAAATAGTTCCCAATAAGTTAATATTCATAGCAGCCCAGTGATGTTGCTCTTTCTAAGAGAGTCAAATTCCCAGTTATCCTTTGATTCCAGAGAACTAAAAGCTCTGTAAAAAATGGAACTCACCAAAATGGGAAGGTTGCCTGTCTAGGAAAGTCCTTTCTAGGGAAACCCATATTCTAAGGGTAGTGCCAAAAGACTGAATGATATCTCCAGGGTAAAAAGAAATAATATTCATCAGAATTTCAATGATTGGCCTGTCCTGTAACCAAGGGTTTTTTTTCCTTTCTTAGAACAATCCAAAGTAGAGAATGATAATATGAATATGGATAATCTTAAGACTGTGAGGAAAATAGAACTCCATAGAGAGGTAAGGTAATTGATTTAATTTTTATGATTTTTTTGACTCCTCTTCTATTTTCTCGTGTGTGTGTGTGTGTGTGTGTGTGTGTGTGTGTGTGAGAGAGAGAGAGAGAGAGAGAGAGAGAAAGAAGGGGGGGGGGAAGTGGGGGGGTAGAATAAAGGCTGTTCTATATATAAATACAGGCATTGCTATCCTGAGTGTGCATATATCATATTTGGGGATCCTTTTATTTACATCTGTGAAACCCTCCCTCCACATACGTTATATTTAAAATATGACTTGATATTTCCCTGAATATTCTTTGGATATAGGCAGTATTAGTTAAAGAGCTGGTAATATAAAGATTCCATATCCCAAATTGGACATGGGTTATGTAAATCCAGAATTTTGTGCACTAGGCCTTGAGTCACATTTGTGAATGTCTCAAGGGAAGAGAGAGACAATGCCCTTTTTCTATTCCTAGCACCATATAAACTTGTACAAAGAAGGTACTTAGAATTTCGAGATCCACTCTGGCCACTTGAATTTTGAAATTGCCATGTGTTATTTCTAAGTCTGTAGCAGCACCTGTTTTTCATAAAACTTCTGGTTAAAGTATAGTGTGTGATGAGGGGAAGGTCTTCATGTATCACTGGGGTATTCTTGGAAAGTTTAAAGATATGCTTCATTATAAGTTGTTCAGGGGTTTGTACTTTTGTAGTTCTTGAGCTTTAAGAATCTTCAGATGGTGGGTAGTTAAACTACACACTGAATAATTATTCTCAATATGGCTTCCTCTAACAAGGGGTCATTCATTCTCTACTTGACCTCCATTAATGGGGAACCCACTACCTTCCACATCATCTGATCAAGTGACTCTGGTTAAGGAATCTACTACCCAATAATGGAGAGTATTATATCACCCACTATGAATCATGTGACATGATTTCTCTCTTCCCTTCTGTACCACAGTGACCTCAGGATAACGTCTGTTATCCATCCTGCTATTTAAGGCTTTTCATATCTCAACCAAATATCTCTTTTCTCATTTCTAAATGGGGATAATAATGAATGTACATCTCATCTCCCAGGAATGCTATGATGGATGAATGAATGAGAAGCATTTATTAAGTGGTTACCCTATGCCAAGCACTGTGCTAAATGTGGTGGATGAAAATACCAAAGTGAGACAGGTCTGCCATGAAGGACTTTATGACGGAAGAGGGAGACACATTTAGAGGGAATGAGGACCAGAGAAGGGAATCATGGTCTGGGAAGTTGAAACAATAGTGGAGAAAAATGACAGAATAAAGAAGAGTTCTCTTAGCCTCTGGTGGTTATGAGCTGAATGACTGACTCTTCCCAAGTGGGGTCTCTGAGGGTCTAGTCTGGAGCTAAGAGGGCTAGAATAAATTGTTTTGTAAAAGGGCTACTTAATCACATATTGTTTTGGTTTATTTGCTTTTATTTTTGATCTAGCCTGTGATTTCATTAGTATAGGCAATATCTGATGAGCAAATTTCCTTTTCTCTGCCACGTTGAAAGTTGTCTGGAGGCACTGAGAGATTATGTGCCTTGCCCAGGGTTCCACATCCAATATGTGTCAGAATTGGGAATGCAAAGCAGGCCATCAGGATGCTGACATGAGATCTCTCTCCAGTAGACCATGCTGCCTCTGATATAATATTCATGTTATTCAAATATCCAAATAGATTTGTGGCCACTAGAAACAACAGTGACTTCTTCATCCTTTGAAATTCTCTAGTTGAATTAGTTGTCAGCAAAGGATACTTTTAAGTATTCATTTCCTTTATGCATTCACTTGTATATATACATATGTATATACATATATACAAACACACACATATACATATACATACATACATACATGTACACGCACATTTTCCTTAGTCTCCCAAACTTTGGAACAGGATTATATCTAGGAATTGTTCAATAAATTGTAATAAATATTTGATTTCAGAATATGCTTTGATACAATATGATGCTATGATATAGAGGGGTCCAAGAGTTAGCATTCTGCTTCCTATGCATTACTTTATGCTCTTATACCATTCCCTGGCTCATTCTTAAAAAAAAGAAAAGAAAAGAAAAGAAAAACAACAACAACAACAACAACAAAACAGATTAGACTGGCTGCCTTAATATCTGCCTCCCAGAAAATCTTCTCTGACCATCTCCACCCCAGTGTCCTGACTGCTTGGTTAGGCCTCCACTCACTCTTCTACAATAGTCTTTTATTATTGTCATTTGATAGTTCTAAAATATTTAATAATATTTTATAGTTACAAAATATAGTTCTAAAAATATTTCTTGGTCTCCTTTATGCTTCCATGGGAATATATACCAAAGCATGAATGTGTGTGTTTATGTACTTCAGTACACCCCCACTGGAGTGTAAGGTGCTTGAGGGCAGGCCCTATTTTTAATATTCCTTTTGTTTCCTATTTTTATGCCTTTTTATCTCACTCAACGTGCAGCTGCTTCCTGAAGAGCACTGGTTGACTGAGTGACTTGCTAAATCATAAAGACTAATCGAAAGCCAGTGTCCCCCTCTCCTTGTTCTCTGTGAGAATTTGACAGCCCTTCATGATGGCACCTTGGGCTTTCATTTCTTCCAATCCCGTCAGTAATTAATGACTTGTTCCACTTATGGACTCAACTTGATGCTTTTATTATAAGCCTGTGGGCATGAGAAGCATGTATTATAATGACTCCTTCCTCCTTTCCACTGCGAGAGCATCGGCATGTAAATCTTGCCACATCATTTCTGAAAGCCAGGCAATCATGCATTCAGGCGATCTTAATAAACACCATGACATCCCAATCTCCCAGTCTATGCAAAGCATCCTTCCCACAATTTTCTTCCATTTCAGGGATAAACATTCCCCAAAGTAACCCAATCTATAAAGGTACAGTTGCTTCAAATTCAGTGCATTCCTGTCCGGTGCCACGTTGGGATGGTTGTTGCCATGGAGAATGATGAGGGTGGCACTGGTAAGTACTCTATAGCTTAGACAAATTCAGAGGAAGCTGGGAACCAGGACTTGGTAATGACCAAGAAAAAAGATCTGTAGATATTCTTGAAGGATGAATGCAGCCATTCAAGTGGACATGTGCCATAGCTTCCCAACAATCTCAGTGTCGGAGCCTGCCCTAGCACTTAAATTTAAAAAAAATTGCACAAATAAAAGAAAAAATAATTGTCTCTTGCTATCACCATTGCACAAGTATTAGAGACCCAGTCATATTCAAGCTCCTTGAGTGGAAGGACTATGTTTTGTCTTATCTATGAATTATTAGTACTCAGTGAGTGCTTTGCACATAGTAGGCATTTATGTTTGAAGGGATGTTGGGTCTGATTGGATATTGATTTTGCGCCTTCTACTGCAGCTTTTGGTCTCTATCTCTGGATTCTCAGATCCCTGAAGTGGCTGTAGTACTGCCATTGTTATCAATGCATTCAATAAACAGATAGATTATAACTTAATTCAAATAAGTAATAAAAGTCTAGAAAAGAATAGAGACAAAGACAGAGTGCTGAGGTACACTTCTAGTCTCAAGTTGATATCCATTTATTAAGTCACCATTTGGGTCTCATTGTCCAAACAGTTTTGAACTCATATGACTCTACTCTTGGGTAATGTGACACCATTTTTAAATTTTTTGGTGGTGGTGTTTGTTTCCTTGCTTGTTTTTAGGCAAAGATAATGGAGTGGTTTGTCATTTCCTCCTCCAGCTTATTTTTTAAATGAGAAACTAAGGCACATGAAGCTAAGTGACTTGGCCAGGATCTCACATCTATTAAGTGTCTGAGAACAGATTTGAACAGATTGAACCTCTTGACCAGAGGTGACACTTTATCCACTGTGCCATCTAGTTGCTACTTCTGCTACCATCATTAACTATTGAATCCCCATCTCTCCATTTTCCCTTTATGGGCATACCAGGAGATATTGCCAAATGAAATGCTGATTTCCAGGTACATGGTGACATTCTTCCAATATATTGAGATCTAGTGTAAAGGAAAGGAGATGAATCAAACATAATTTATTCCTGATATACTGACTTGTAGTGATTACCAAATCACTTTGCAAGTAGTTATTAATTGTTATTATTATTGCAAGGCAATTAAGGTTAAATGATTTGCTTAGTGTCACACAGCTGGTTAGCATTAAGGCTAGCATGAAAATAGATTTGAACTCAAGTCTGTTGCTCTATCCATTGCACCATTTAGCTGTCCCACAAATAGTCATCATCATCATCATCATTATTATTATTAGGCAATCAGGATTAAGTGACTTGCCCAGGGTTGCAAAGCTAGTTAGCATTAACTATCTGAGGCTGGATTTGAACTTGGGTCCTTCAGATTTCAGGACTGGTGCTGTGTCTATTGTACCATCTAGTTGTCTGGCAAATAGTTATTATTTTTTAAAGTTTACAACATGATTGTGGGTCATGAAATCACAAGCAAACTCATTGGTCAATTGTTTAAGAATTCACTCACTTTCTTTATTTTGAACATTAGAGAAACATTTGCCTGCTTCTATATTATGTCATCCATTCTCCGTAATTTTTCTTAAATCACTAGCAGAGGCTCAGTAATCCCTTATTTATTCAACATTTTCTGACACCTTCTGTTTGCTGTTCTCTGTGTTAGATGCCTTTAGAGAGACAAAGATGAATTAGAAATTTTCCCTACCCTCAGGGTAAGGGAAACTAGACACATACACAGGTTAAAAAAAAAAAATGAACACCTACTATATAACTGCCACTGCTCAAAATATACACAATCTTATTAAGGAAATATTGGTTCATGTCAGAAGGAAAATGTATTGTTTAATGGTTTTTATAAAAATGTTTTCACCCTGTTCCTTCTTATACACACACACACACACGCACACACACACACACACACACACACACAGACATTTTGAGGGGAAACTGCCATGGTGAGTGTCCTACAACCTTTGATTATCAGGGTCCTGTGGCTCCTGAACCAAAAAGACCTTAATGAAGAGAAGAACTTCCTACAGGTCTTGCCAAGGACACAGGTGTCACTAACTTTGTTTGATAGAAACATTTTTGTAATATCCTCGAATATTTTTGCTCCAAAGACCTCAGGAATCTTGGCAGCACAGCCTAGCACAGAAGCATGTAAAATTAGTTCTAACCTCATAGCAGAACCCTATGTAGAAACAAGCACAAAATTGAAAAACAAAATTGGAATTCCCTGACCCTGTAGTTGCTTCTCACATTTTCCAGTTTTCTCCATGTTCTTACATTCTCTAATGTTATTTATTTTGCTGCCCCAGAAACACCAAGCAATTCATTGAAAACATTAGCAATGAAGAGTTTTACCTTGCTTCTAACTACTGGCTGCAAGAATCTCCAGCATGAGAGGTTTGCTGTTTAAGAATAATTGACAATAGCTGCTGCTTTCCCACCCTCACAGTTCAACTGCTCTGCCTATCCTATGGTGCTAACAGTATTTCAAAAAATAGCCAGATGACCGTTCAGAAACACTTCATTTCCTAAACTTTTACAAAAATAGTTCTTAAGTAATGCTAATTTGACATATGAAAAAGGAAAAAAATGGTGCTAAGCATCAAGATATATCGTCAAACACCAGACCAAAAAATCTGATTATTGGAAAATAACAAATTCAGTGCCATGTACACACACCCTCTTTGCCCAGATTTTATCTATTTCCTAGATTAATTAATTTTTAATCTAGTTTTATTGCTGTTGTTGTTTTTCATGGACTATTTTCTCTTACTTTCTAGCACATCCTGAATACGGCAATCAAAAGAAAATGACTGTTTTAAGTTCCCAAACACTTTGTCATTTTTCTCCCTCACTCCATCAGCATGCATTAACTCCCACAATGACACACTTGTCACAGATGACCTGAATAGGTGGTGCAGAAACAGCAGAAACCATAAATATGTATGTGTCCATGAAAGCTAAATATTTTTATGCAACCACTGTATGCTTGGGCTTTACTGCCCTGATGTCAAAGCCTGAAAGGGAAACATTAAAAATAAATATATAAACTATGATTCTAGAAAACATTACTTTTCATAAACTCATTTTCATACCTTTATATCAAATATCATTTATGTTATTCACACCCTTCATTCCAAATCAAATAGTACTCCTGGTTTCTTATGAGTGTCTTTGAATCTCTAGTTCTTGGTAGCAGCCAGATTTCCTAGTTCTACTCCCCAAGCAATAAATACACATTTATTAATTACCCGGGATTTACTAGTCACTTGGTTACAAGGACAAAATTAGGAAACCAAAAGAAACTGTCCCTGTCCTCGAAAATCCTAACAGGAAGACCTTATATGTATACAAAGTAGTATGTATGTATCTATGTGCATGTGTATACATATAAATGTAAATCTTCATATATATGCACTCATATAGATAGATAAGATACACACATATGTATATTCTTTTCTTTATATTAGTCATATTATAAAATATCATAGAAATTGTATCACATCATTATGTCATATCATGTCACATATCATAGCATGCCATATCTCTAATCCTATTTCCAGCCCTGTGTATATGCATGCATTTGCATTTGTTATATTTATTTGTCAGAGTATAAAAATTTATATATACACACAATTAATAGCTTACGCTACCTCTGCTCTGGCAACAGGGATCGTTTCATTCTTTGTCCTTGTATCCCAGTATTTAGCAGAATGCCTAATGGTTAATGCCATTTAATAAATGGCATGTGATTGATTGTCAGGCTCCGATAGGATAAACCTTTGACTTGGAGAATGTGATGTCTGCTACTTTGAAGAAAAGCTAAGAATAAAAATAATAAAACCTGGAATTTATATAGCACATGTAGGTTTGCTAAGCATTTTACATATGGTTTCTCACAACAAGTCTATGATATAGATGTTAAGATCTCCATGTGATTGATGAGGAAACTGAGATAGGCATAGGTTAAATGCCTTCCTCAGGATCACATAGCTAATACGTGCTTGAGGCAGGAATCAAATTTAGACCTTCCCAGTTTCAAATATAACACTCTCTCTTTAGGTCTACCTAGAATCTCATTAAAAAAAAAAAAAGGCTTCCCCTGGGTTCCCTTGTTTTCATTCATTCCTGCCATGGAGAGCTGTAATCTCTGCCCCCTCTTCTCCAGGGCTGAGGAAAGTCCTCCTGCTACTATGGCGCCCAGGGTCTAGAGTCTCTGGTCCTTGGGTCCAAATGTCTGGATATCTGGATTTGGAGAAAAAATATAATTGATTTCATCTACTGTGTTTGACTCTGTGTACATAATGATTGGATATTTGCTAGAGCTATTTTTAGAGTGATCCCTTTCAAATAATTTCCAAATTATCCTGTTCATTTCTTGTCTGTACATAGTTACTTGCCTTTTGTTTTCTTCATTATATTGTGAACTCTTTGAGGGTGAGGACTTTTTTTTCTCTATATCCCCAGCCTTAGCCCAGTGTCTGGCAAATTTTCATCACATGCTTCTTGACTGACTAACTGAATGATAAAAGTATTTATTTTAAATCAACATTCACTTCCAAAAATTATTCTCCTCCTTCCCCACCCTTAATTCCTTATAACAAATAATAAAAAGGGGGTGGGTGGGAAACTATTGATAAAATAAGCAATGGAGACCAAAACTCTGAAATATCTGCTATTCAAACACCATTTAGTTCTTCATTTCTTTGAAGAAAAGAGAGAGAGAGATTTTGTCCTATCTTAAATCTGGGGCTTGACATGATTGAATTTTCAAAGCTTTCCATTAAAAGGTACATTTCTTTGCTAGGGATTATTGGAAGCATTAGCAAATTTTCTTGGTCCTTCCCCTCTCCCACAAATAGACATCTCAATGAAATTTTATCTAATTTAGGATCACTCTGTTCTATTCTATTCTATACAAGACATGGTTAATAACTGTATAGTACAGGCAAGAGCCAGTGTGTTTTAATTCTCTGTGCTTTATTAATATCCCCTTTCCTTTTTATTCATTACTCTAATTGTACATGAAATCATAGAAAACATAATATTTATAATTTGTTTTAAAAGCACTTATTTAAACAATAACAGCAAAGGATCATGGTTACATCTCCTCATATTTCTTTTTTCCTGTGTTTTTTTTAAAAGATATTCTTGCTGCTGCTATTATTAATAATATTATTTGCATAGCTATAATCTTTTATGCATTTTTTTGTTTCTACTTCATTCTATATCACTTCCTGACATTCACAATCAATGTGGTTATTGTTGGTTGCTTTAAAAAACTTGTTTAAAATATTTATTCACTAAACAGTCTCATAATTTAAAAAAAAAAATAAGAGGACAATGGAAGAAGTTACAATTGGCCTCTTTGGTAAAGGAGGCTGGGAAGGGAAGAGGGGGTGGATTCTTAACCAAACCAGAGATTATGGTCACCACAAAGCATGAAGAAAGTAATTTTGATTGCATACATTTAAACACAAATAAATGATGTTTCCTTGACCAAAATCAGTTGTTAACTAGAATCAGAATAGTAACTGTCAATTATAGGATGGGGATCTTTGTACCACAGGCATCTATGATTCAAACCTGATATCCATAGTATATGGGGAATTGGTCTCCATATGCCAGATGAAGAACCTTTCCCTCAATACCTAGTATATGGAATAACTATTTTCTTTTCTTTTTTTAGCTTTTTATTTTCAAAATATTTGTATAGATAGTTTTCAACATTCATACTATTTTGTGAGCCACACTCAGTCTCCACAATTCTCTTACTGGATACACATGGCTTTCTCCATCATAAGTCCATTGGAACTGGCCTGAATCACCTCACTATTGAAAAAAAGCTCAGTAGAGTCCATTGGAATCGATCACCACACAATATTATTGTTGTTATGTACAATGTTCTCTTGGTTCTACTCATTTCACTTAGCATCAATTCATGTAGGTCTTTCCAGGTCTTTCTGAAATCATCCTGCTAATTGTTTCTTATAGAACAATCATATTTCATAACATTCATGTTCCAGAATTTATTCAGCCATTCTCCAATGGGCATCCATTTAGTCTCCAATTTCTTGCTACTACAAAGGACTGCAACATTTTAATTTTTTGCACATGAGTCCTTTTCCCTTTTTTATGATCTCTTTGGGGTACAGTCTCAGTAGAGACACTGCTGGATCAATTCTTTGGCCACAAATTCCTTTCTTCTACACTAGAGGCTGAGAATATGTAGGAAAAAGTGAGGCAGCACCTGTCCTCAAGAAATTTCTATTCTAACATGCAGGATATTAGGAGAATCTGAGGAGAGGGATTGAGCTGGCTTATTTATTGTTAAGAATGGACAATCCATAGTGAGGAGAGAGTGATTAAAAAGTCAGCTGTATGAGAATAAACAAAGAAACCAACCAAGGCTGGATGATTGTACAGGTTGAATACCCACAGTATCTTTCTGAAACATGACATTGTCCTTAAAGAGACAATTTGATATTAGCACAGTTTGAGCACAGTTCCATATTGGTCTCCACAATGGTTAGATCAGTTCACAACTCCACCAACAATATATTAATATACCAGTTTTCCTACATCCCCTCCCACATTCATCATTATCTTTTCCTGTTATGTTAGCCAATCTGAGAGCTATGTAGTGGTACTTCAGATTAATTTGCATTTCTCTCATCAATAGTAATTTAGAGCATTCTTTCCTTTTACTAGAAATAGTTTTAATTTCATCATCTGAAAATGGTCTGTTTATATCCTTTGACCATTTATCAAATGGAGAATGGCTTGTATTCTTATAAATTTGAATCCATTCTCTATATATTTTAGAATTGAGGCCTTTATCAGAACGCTTGGATGTAAAATTTCCCCCAGTTTTGTGTTTTCCTTTTATTCTTGTTTACATTGATTTTATTTGTACAAAACATTTTTAACATAATATAATCAAAATTATCCATTTTGCATTTTGTTATGTACTTTAGCTCTTCTTTGGCCACAAATTCCTTCCTTCTCCACAGATCGGAGAGGTTGAACATCCTTTGTTCTAATTTGCTTATACCATCACTCTTTATGCCAAAATCACAAACCCATTTGGACCTTATCTTGGTCCAACGTTAGGTGTTGGTCAATGCCTGGTTTCTGCCATACTATTTTTCAATTTTCCCAGAAATTGTTGTCAAGTATTAAGTTCTTATCACTGAAGTTGGGGTATTTGGGTTTATCAAATATTAGATTATTATAGTCATTGACTATTGTGTCTTGTGAACCTAACTTATTCCACTGATTGATTACTCAATTTCTTAGCCAGTATCAAATGGCTTTGATGACCACTGCTTTATAATATAGCTTTAGGTCTGGTACAGCTAGGCCACCTTCATTTGCATAAAAGAAACCAGTTTCAAAAGAATTAGAAACTGTTAACTCTATCAAAAATTCTTCCAAAGGACAGAGGCAGATGCAATAAAAGAATTCACAGGATTCCTTTTATCCCCTCAAATTGAGGGGATCAAAGCCATATGATCAATGACAGAAGAGCTGGGAGAAGACAAATCCACTGATGCATTGGGATGAAGTTGTGAATTAAGTGAAATGTTTTTTGGAATCAATTTGGAATTATACAAGATAAATTACTAAACTGTTAATAATTTTTAACCCAGCAAGGGCCCTGCTGGGCAAATACCCCAAGTAGGACTAAAGAAGAGCCTCTGATCGATCCCTTTCCATCCTGTAATATTGTCTTCACTCTAGGTTTTTCTAATTCTATTCCATCCTAGTTATCCTCTCACTTCTCTGACTTTCCCAATCTCTCTTAATTTGGGTTCCTGTTCTTTATTGATTATTTCTTTTTTAAATCTTGTATATAGCTTCTTTGCACATAGTTATCTCCATGTTGTCTCCCCCATTAGAATGTAAACTCAGGGCAAGGATTTCTTGGTCTCCCCAGTACTCAACAGTGTCTGGTACATTGTGGGTTTCTTAAAAAATGTTGATTTACTTATAAAGGCTAAGACATTCTCACTAGTGGTTTTTTAAAAATTAAAGCATAAAAAAGGAATTGGAATCCTGTGAATTGGGAAATGGTTAAACATAATGTGGCATATACATATAATAGGATATTATTTATATATTTAAAAAACATACAATAAATTCAACCTGAAGAATTCAGAGAAGCTTGGGAAAACTTGTATAAACAGATACAGAGTGAAGGAAGCAGAATGATAACAATACACACAACTCCATTATTTTATGCTGAATAAAAAGAAAGCTAGAAGAAATTTGGATAATTCAATATGTAGTTTCAAGGCTGCAGAAACGATGAGGAAGCATATTCTTCTCCTTTTGGGAAAGAAGTAGGGCAGCTCTGACTGCTGAGTATCACAAACACTGTAAGACACAATTGCTGTTATAATTATTTTTGTACAACTCTTTTAAGTTGTTGTGAGGGAGGTTTCAGTGGCGTTGAGAGGAACTCTGAATGATCTAAAAAAAATTCATTAATAATTCCTTTAAAAAGTTTTGTTACTGCCTCTTTTTCCTCTCACAGTATTTCCCCTAAAACCTTCCCCATTTCTAACCCTCCTTTGTATTTAAGGAAAACAGAAAAACAAAGCAAAATGATAAATTCATTTTCAGCATTCTCTTTGATATTTACTTCCCTAGTTCCCTTTTACAACACCTCAATCTTTGCTCTTCCTTTACAGATTTTTTCTTTGCTTTTTTTTCTCTGCATTGATTTGTACAAATCTTTCTCAGTTTCTCTGAATTGTGTGTATTGAGTAGGCAACCAGCTTTTGCCTTTGGAAGAGCTATCAAGAGATTCAAGAGATTCCACTAATTCATTTTATCTCTGGGTGGGAGCTTGGACAAGTCAGTTAACTTCTCAGTGTCCTTGGAAATTCTCTGAGATTGTAAAGTGCAGAGGAGGCTCCAATAAGCAAGATCAAAGCAAGGTTCCTTTCCTAGCAGTTCCCCTTTAAGGAACTCCCATATCATTTCTTAAATATTATGAAAAATCACAATTTCTGCAATAATTCCCTAATCTAGGCTTTCTTTAAAGTTTAATTTTATATTATCAAGAAAAAGAGTGTTATTTAAACTATATAAATATATCTTCTCTGTGTCCTGGATCTTCTTGAGGTCACTCCAGTGCTTTCACTTTTCAAGGAAACATATGTAACTGATCTCACTAAGAGATCTCACCTCCTCTCTGTCTCCTGGTACATCCTAAGCTGCTTTTGTAACAATGCCCACTCATGTAAAAATGCCCTCTTATGTGTTGTCTGGACAGGAAGGTGCCTCTTGTTTTCTGGGAAGCAGGGTTTGTTTGCATATTCAACATATCTTTAATGAGTATCTATCATGTAGGCATTTCAGAGTTATAATCTGAATTTTCTTTTCAGCATAATGGAGAGAATAAGTCACTGTGAGACCTTACAAAGAAATAGATACAGGTGGTTTTCTCTATAAAACTTAGATATTTCCCAGAGATATACCCTCATTGTTATGATTGACTTAAAAAGCTGAATGGAGTGAAGAGTCCAATGAATCAATTAAGAAACATTTTTTAATAATATGTCTTAGGCACTGTACTAGATGCTGAGAATATGTAGGAAAAAGTGAGGCAGCATCTGTTCTCAAGAAATTTCTATTCTAACAACAGGACATTAGGAGAATCCGAGGAGAGGGATTGAGCTGGTTTATTTATTGACAAGAATGGACAGTCCATAGTGAGGAGAGAGTGTGATGAAAAGTCAGTTTATGAGTATAAACAAAGAAAACAGACAAGGCTGAGGATGATTATACAGGTTGAATACCCACAGTATCTTTCTGAAACATGACATTGTCCTTGAAGAGAATACCCTCTCTCCACCTTGCATGGAAGTAATTGGCATACAACACCATTTGAATTGGAATAGTTCCAAAAGTCAATTTCTTTGCATGCATCTAACTGTTCTGTAGGGTGGGTTGATCCTAGAACGTATCATTTACCAAAATAACCCAGATATTGGTTGAGGAGGAAGTACAAAGATATTTATTTAGTTGTTTTTCTTTTTCTCTTTATTTGATCTCATGGTTATAAGCTTACCTTAGTTAATAGATTTTTTTTTTTTGGCTGAGGCAATTGGGATTAAGTGACTTGCCCAGGATCACACAGCTAGGAAGTGTTAAATGTCTGAGGTCACATTTGAACTCAGGATCTCCTGACTTTAGGGCTGATGTTTTATCTACTGCACCACTAACTGCCCCCAGGAATGTGCTTTTAATTTATTTTTAATGCACAGTTCTAAACTACTGTCAACAATGGTTGTACCTACTCATAGGGTCACTAATAATGCCTTAATATGATGATTTCCCATAATCTCTCCAATATTTATCTTTTTTTTCCATCTTTGCCAAACTGATGGATATGTGAGATATAATCTCAGCATGACTTTATTTGCATTTCTCTAATTAGTAGTGACTTGGGGAACTTTTTAAAAATATGGCTCTAAGTTGAATGGGTTTCTCCCTTGAGAACTCTGCATGTCTTTAGACTACTTTTTCATTCAGGGAATGGCTCTTTTTCTTATAAGTTTGAATTGAACTTCAAATGAGACTTAATGAGATAAATTTACTGTGAAGATTTTTTTTCCAATCAATTATTTCCCTTTTAATCTCAGCTTTATTGAATTTATTCAGGCAAAAACACCTTTTAGTTTTATGAAATCAAAATAATCAATTTTCTTTTGTCATATTCTTTAGTTCTTATTTGGCCAGGAATATTTCCCTTATCCATAGATATGATGGGCATTTTCCCTGCCATGTTTCCCTAATTTGTTTATGATGTGAATGTTTATATCTAGATTATGTATCCATTTGGAGCTTATCTTGGCATAAGTATGAGGTATTGGTTTAAATCTAATGTCTTCCATCCTGCTGTCCAATTTTTCCTAGCAGTTCTTGTCAAAAAGTCAAACCTTATCACAGTAGCTGGGGTTTTTGTTTTGATTAAATTCTAGAGAATTAGATATATTTGCTTCTGTATATCATACACCTAGTATGTTCTACTCATTGATCTCTCTTTTTATAAGAAGTATCAAATTGCTTTAATCATTACTGGCAAACCCCTTTCATCCCCAAGTCTTTTGATCATTTTCTTGAGATTCTTGACCTTTTTTTCCTCTCTCTATAAAAATTTTGTTGTTTTTAACTAAATAAAGTAATCCTTTGGTAGTTTGATTGGTATGACATTGAATAAATAAATTGATTTAGGTAGTATTCTCAGTTTTACTATATTGGTTTGCCTTAACCATGGTCAATTAAATTACCTCTAATCCCCAAAAAAATATTTAGGTCCATTTCTATTTCTGTAAACTAGTGGTGTCAAATTCAACTAGAAGTCAGCCGGATGTTGACTTAGAAAATCACAAATTGACATTATATATGTTGCATTACTTATTTTGTTAAATGCTTCCCAATTACATTTTAATCTGATTCCAAACTGCTGGCAATGAGTTTGACATCTCTGCTGTAAATATTTGTTTGTAGCTGAAGTATGACTCTTATACATATCTTGAAAAATATAATGCCAAATATTTTACTGTATCTTAAAATGGCTTGGGGGTGGGACCAAGATGGCGGAGAGCAGCTACAGCTTTCTGTGACCTCCTCTGACCTTCTCTCAAACCTTCAGTAGATTAAGCCTCTAAACTGGTTTTGGAGTCACAGACCTCACAAATATTTGGAGTATAGCACATTTCCAGAAGAAGATACCTTGGAAGAACTTCAGAACAGGTCTGTTTCAAATGGGCAGGGGGACTGTCTGCTGAGCCCAGATTGTATCACAGAGAGCATGGGGCAAGGAGCTGAGGTGGAGAGTCAGAACATTGCAGCTTTCATTCACCTGGGATTCTTCTGTGAGAAGATTCTTAGGCTACTCTGTCCTGTTTGCAAGCAGATGATCTAGCAGATTTACTACAGAAGGCAAATTGTAAACCACTGAGCCCCAGAAGAACACAGGAAGAACTTGGGACCTAGCGATTACCCAGCACCAGAAGCCAACCAGTAGAACTTCTCCAGGGCAAACTAAAGCAGCTGTTGTGTTAAGAGCAGACCTCAAGCCTTTAAAAAATGCATAAAAATGCAACAAGAATTCTCACCATCGACAGCTTTTATGAAGCAAGAGAAGATCAGACCTGAAATCCTGAGGTTCCTAAAGGAAAATCAACTCGAGATGAAGCCCCAAAAGGAGATATGAGCTGGTCCCCATTTCACAAGGCTTTCTTGGAAGATTTCATAAAGGATCTTTAAAAAGATTTAGAAGAAAAATGGGGAAAGGAAATCAGATCTTTACAAGAAGGGATGGGGAAAGCATATAACTTCCTACAAATAGATTTGATGAAATGGAAAAAGCATACATTATTGTAAAATGGAATGGAATTTCTCTTTCTGTCTCTATCTGATATTATGTGGAAATGCTGATGAGATATATGGGATTATTTTATTTTATATCCTCCAAGTTTGTTAAAATTGTTATTGTTATTTTTTGGCTCTTAAGAGTTCTTTAAATATGTAATAATATTATATCATAATTCTTTAACTCATTATTATGTCAATTTTTTCTTCTCTCATGCTATGGCTCTCATTTTTAGTACTATGTCAACATAGAAAATTTATGCTTATATGTATCTATAGCAGCTCTTTTTATGGTGGAAAAAATGGCCTGGAAATTAAGACATGCTCATCAATTAAGGAAGGACTAAATATGTTTTGGTATTGAATGTGATAAAATACTATTGTTCACTAAGAATTGAGGAAATGGATGATTTGAAAGAGACATGGACAGATTTATATGAACTGATTCAGAGTGAAGAGAACAAAACCAAGAACACTTTATACCATAACATCAATATTTTAAAAATGAATATTTTTGAGGATTTTTATAAATGATGAAGAGTGAAATAAGCTAGGAAAGCAATTTGTATATGATATGATCATCATGATTCCAAGGTTCTAAAGATAAAGTATGATATCTATTATAGAGGGGTGATGGATTTAGGGAGAAGAATGGCCAGTGATACTGAAGGTATCACAAATGCCTCAATAAAAACCACAGTTTATAGACGTTTACTTTTTTGGGGGGTAAAATACAGCCATTGCAGAAATTTGGTTTGCTTTGTTATGCATATTAGCTATAAGAAATTTGTTTTTCTTTTCCACCAGTAGAGAGATGGGTTGAAGGGAGAGAAAATAGATTTCTATTAAAATCTATAGATGAGTGAGGCCTGTGTACTAGAGATATGAAATATTGTAGGCACTTTTATATGAGATCATTGTATTATTAGTTTTACTCTACTGTGTTCTTTGTGATAAGACATCTCTCATAAAATGAGAGCCATCTGTAATTCTTTGTAATGGAAAACTAAACAAAACACAATGACAAAACCTTTTTTTTTTTTTTTATTGCAGTAGAATTCTTTTTAAAAAGTACCCAAAGTGGGCAGCATTAGGAAATAGAACTGATTGATTATGACTTTGCCAAATTATCTGGATTTGTGGATGGAATTGTTTCAGGCACAAAGAGTCCCTATCTTTCATTCAGAAGCCATTTCTTCATAGCCCAGGCCCAGTACTGAAGATTTGCTAAATTTATTCAAGTTACATAGCTTTTCTGGGTCTTAGTTTCCCTATCCATAAAACACAAATAAAAATGAAAATCTTTATTGGCCTCAAGGAGCTTACACATTTTGCTAGATAAACACATCTACTTAAATTCTGACTTGTTAATAATACCTGCCCCACTTAAAACCCATGACATTGTTTTTGTTGTTGTTGTTCCGTGAACAAGATACTCCATCTCCCAATTCTGAGCATTTTTTCCTGGCTGTCTTCCACTTTGGGAATATTCTTTTCTCTCATCATCCAATCCTTCTTGGATCAGGTCCAGCTAATAGTTCAACTTGGGGAAGAAATTTAATCTTGATCCCTTAAAATGCTAGTGCCTTTTCTCTAGTGATCATTGCTAGTCTATCCCATCTATTATCTATTAATTATTTTCTATATAGTTTCTGTCCCTTTAGATTTTGAGTTTCTCAAGGGTAGGTCTCTCTTTGTATTCCCAGCTCCTAGCACAGTGATTGGCACTTTTGCTTTTTTGTTGTTGTTGTTCAGGTCTTCAATCATGTTTGATTCTTTATGACTCATGGCGAATTCTGTCCATAGGGTTTTTTTTTCGGCAAAGATACTGGAATGGTCTGCCTTTTTCTTCTGCAGTGACTGACACATAGTAAATGCTTAATAAATGTTTATTCATTGATTGGACTGTGATACAAGAATATTAACAATAGTTTTTTAGCACAGTGGAGTGCTTGATTTGAAGAAAGGTGAGAATCGGATCTGTATTCCACCATGAATACTTCCTGGTAGTCAAGTCATTTTATTTTACTTGAACATCAATTTCCTTAGATGTGAAAGAATATATCAATCCATATAATACCTATTTAACAGGGCTATAATAAAGCTCATAATGTAATGCAAATAAAACAATTCAGAAATATAAAATTACATAGATTTCAGACAAAAATGGCAAAAAGATTAAAAAAAGACACTTTTCCCAAAAAATAAAAAGAAACTATAGACATATGCAGAATTGCACCAAATTAGCAATAGAAAATGGAAATGAAAACAACTCTGAGTTTCATCTCATATCCAGCAAAGACAACAAGAGATGGGAATATTAATGGTTGGAAGAGTTGTGAAAATAAAGGTATACTGATGCATTTTTAGTGGAACTGCAAATTAATGGTATAGTCATTCTGGAATGAACTTTGTAATGACTAGAGAAATGTGGTTTTCAAAGAGGCAGAGGAACTAGAGACCAAATTGCCAAAATTCAATGGCATATGAAGAAAGCAAGGGAGTTCCAGGAAAAAGAAATTTACTTCTGCTCTTGTGATCTACACAATCAAAGACTTTAGTGTAGTCAAATAAAATGTGTCAGGTCCTTAAATAAATGGAAGTACCGAATCATCTTACTTGTCTCCTATGGAACTTGTATGGTGTTCAAGAAGCAATAGTTAAAACCAAACATAGAATAATTGATTAGTTTAAAAGTAGGAAAAAAAGTATGATAAGACTGTATATTGTCACTTTATCTAACTTATATGTAGAGCATATTATGTGAAGTACCAGATTGGATGAATCTGAACCTGAATTAAGCTTGCCAGGAAATGAAATATCAACAATCTCAGATATGCAGACAATACTACTGTGATGACGAAAGTGAAAAAGAATTTTAAAACTTCTTGATGGTCGTGAAACAAGAGAGTGTAAAAACTGTCTCAAAGCTTAACATTAAAAAACCAAATAAAGTAAAATCTTGGCAACTATTCCTATCACTTCCTGGTGAATAAAAGGAAAATAAATGGAAGCAGTGTCAGATTTTGTATTCTTGGACTCAAAGATCTCATACAGCTACTACAGCCATGAAATTAAAAGATGCTTGTTCCTTGAAAGGAAAACCATGTGAAATATGTACAGCATACTAAAAAGAAGAGACATCCCCTTGCTAACAAAGGTTTGTATAATCAAAGCTGTGATTTTTCTCATAGTTATGTATGGCTGTGAGAAGTGGACTATAAAGAAAAGCTACAGCAGAATTGATACTTTTGAATTGTGGTTCTGGAAAAGACTTTTAAGAATTCCTTGGATGTCAAAGAGATCAAGCTAGTCAAGAAATTAATTCAGGCTACCCACTGGAAGATTGAATATGGAAGTTGAAGCTTATTTTAGCCACATTTCAGCAGACAGGATTCATTGGAGAGAGAAAAAAAATACCTCATGTTGGGATAATTTGTAAACAAAAGCAGAAGGGGATGTTAGAGGATGAGATGGATAGAGAGAATCATGGAAACAATGAACATGGACAAACTTTGAAAAACAGTGTACAATAGAAGGACTGATATGCTGTGGTCCGTGGGGTCACAGAGTCAGACATGATTGAATGACTGATCAACAACAACAATAGAAGTTTGATTAATCTGTTCCGCTTCTGCTGCCGGACACATAGCCTAAAGAGTCAATGACATAAAGAAAGACTCCATTTGTCTCAGAATGTTCAATGCAGTACTTTTTTGGTGGCAGAATCGTGGGTGTCCATTAATTGAGGAATGGTTAAAAAAAAAAAAAGTAAATGATTACAATGGAAGCATACTACACTGATACAAAATTAATAGAGTCAGCCAAAACTGTTCATCCAGAGATTAGGATGATGGGAAGTAAGAATACTAAAACTCATGGCTGCAAAAAGCATCACAACAATTTTTATCTCTGGGGAAGAGAAGAGGAAACAAATCTTCCTTTTTTCCTCAGAGAGGTGGGGAACTATGGATGGGACATAGTCACTGTGGTGGTTGACTTTGATAAACTGAGTTTCTTTGTCATGAGGAAAGACCTTAGCATTGTGAGATCTGGGCTGCCTATTTAGAGGAGACTGTGATATAAAAATAAAATGCATCCATAAAACTGGAGTAAAAAAGATAATGGATGTAAAGCCCTTTATCCCCATAAAGTGCTTCATAAATGTAAGCTAAAAGGCTTATTCTAATTAATTAATTAAGCAATACAGGCTTAAGAATGCTATTCCATTTAGTAATAACTCACTGTTCATTAAATGTGTAATATGTGTAGAACACCTTGCTAGGCCCTGGGGGCAATGCAAAGATTAGTCAAGTAAGGGCATCTACTCTCCCTGGGGGAAGGGAACCCATCCACAGATTCACAGACTGTTTAGCGGAGACAAATAAGATGCCTTCCTTGCTCTGACGAAGCATAAACTGGGACCCAGAGAGGAGAATGGAAGTCTTCAAAGCCTTGTACTTAGTGCTAGAGTCAGGATTCATATTCAGTCTTTCTATTCCCTGTTGAGAGGTGGAGAGAGGAAAAAAAGGGGGGAAGAGAAAAAGACAGAAAAAGAGACAGAGAGAGATAGAGAGGAGACAGAGAGACAGAGAGAAAGAGACAGAAACAAAGCTAGCTAAGAACAGCTATTTCAACCTATGGATTTGATGCATGAGATTCAGAGAGTTACATTCTGAGACCATTTAGAAAACCTGATTGAAAGTACAAATTGTATGTGCCTTTGTTTCCACTCTAGTCTATTACCATTCCACTAGTTGGAGAGAAAGAAATTATAACTAGTCCTGATTCTGCAGTGAAGTCAGAAGGTTTCATAAGACCTCAGTAGAACACGTCAACGCTCTACCTCCCCCTTTGTCTAAAATAACTGGCTGGTCCCTCACTCAGGAGATATCCAATGGCATTTTTACTAGGGACAGTTCAATTTTGACTGCTTGAACATTTGTTCCAAATGGTTATTGTGTTTTAAAGGTGAAAATTCCTCCATCCAGTGGAACTTGCTAGCAAAACACTCAAGGCAGTAAATCCTCCTCCCCAAAACATTCTCCCTTTGGGAAAGAATGGCCTTAATTAAATCTATGGATGTTTTGTGAAAGAGGCCATTTCAAAACAAGAAGTTCAGTTGGCAGTCACTTATATGGCTTCATCTTTGAATCAACTTCCAGGTAGATGGAACCTTTGAGATCATCTACTCCATCTTCCTCCCCCTTTAAAAAATAAATTTTATTGACTTCTGTTGTTTTTTACTATCCTAGATTCTCTCCTATTTTACATCCCTCTCCTAGAGCCATCTCCAATAACAAAGTTATCGTTTGTTTAAAGACGAAAAAGCAAAACCGATCAATATATATTTAGAAAAGTTGCAAGTTTTCATGCCCTTAGATATTGTTCCTTTCTCTGTAAAGGAGCAGGGGGAAGTATCTTCTCATATCTCTTCTTTGAGTTCAAGCTCAGTCATTATCATTTCAAAGCATTTAATCAACAATAAGCATAAGCATATATTGTGTCTCACATGTATCATTCAGTTTCTGTTGTTTCATTATTTCCATTTATATCATAGCTATTGTGGCAGATCCTATCTCCTTGGCTAGGTTTACTCCATTCTCTATCAGTTCATCTGTGCTCTTATACTTTTATTTTTCATATTTGGCATTTATTACTATATAATAATATGGTCTCACATTCATTCATGTGTCACAATTTGTCTAGCCATTCCATAATCAATGAGAATTTTCATGGTTTCCAGTTTTTTGCTACCATTCACTGACCTAGACCTTCTGAAACATAAGAGAGCTTCAGTCTTTCTATCAATGATCTCCTTACTTCATACACTCCTTCGATCAGAAGACATGGACATTTGGACCACTCTTCTAACTTCACTTTATAGAAAAGGAAACTGAGTCTCAGAGATGGAAAAGGCTGCAGGTTCATAGGATCAGGGATTTAAACCCTTAGGGATTCTAAAGGTCACCTACCACTCTGGGCTATGTGTGAGCTTGAAAGAAATCAATTTAATCTAGTCACATAGTAATTCTTGTCTTTTTAATAACTCAAACTCTACAACATGGCATCTACTCTGTGCTGGAGTCTAATGGCAGCTGTCCAATGCATCATCCATACGCTTCCAAAAAGAATCCATTAAAGCCGAGATGCTACCTTGTTATTCCCTTGCTCAGAAGCCATCTTCAATATCTTCCTTTTGCTTTTTTGGGTAAAGTATCACTTCTTTTGTGTGATGTACAAAACCTGCCACCCACTTGGCATCTACCTACTTTTCTAGCTTCATTTCACATTATTCCTCTAGGAGAGAGAAAAAAAAAACAACAAACTTTGCTATGACCATAGAGGTTAGCAGTATATTGCTCTCTCCTCCAATTGCTCTGATGCCTTCTTGAATCTTATTGAAACTTCAAGAGAATGTGATGACTAAGTACAAGTTGCCAGGAGAGCATGACAGAAATGGAAAGGGCAAATTAAGAAGCGTGGAGCGTGTTTATTCTGAGCCTCCCAAAAGACCGAGTCTGAGGTATTGCTCATGTTGGGAGGGCACTGGTGGCAGAGAAATGAGAACAATTCACCTATCAGAACTCAGCTAGCAGAAGGGTGAGGAGGAAACCCAAGCTCCGAATCCCAAACTCCAGTCCAACCGCTATCTGAGTGACCCTGTTGTTTGCCAGATAGGCAGAGCTCTGAGGTCAATTGGGAACACTTTGAACACTGTGATGACAAACTGAGAGGCACGTGACTCTGGTGAGCACAGAATAAAAAAGCCAGTGCTGGAAGTAAGAGAGGAGAATCTTATCAGAGGGGAGCAAAGGAGCCAGATAACAGCAACCTCAAGGCAAAGAGGCTTTAGATTCAGAAAACAGAAGGTAGGGCTCTGGCAGCTAATTGCAGAACAACTGCATTTATATAAGTGCTTAATAGATTGCAAAGTCTTTTCAAAAGATTATCTCATTAGATCTTTACAATAGCCCTGGGAGCTAGGGCCCCATTATTATACCCATTTTACAGATGAGGAAACTGAGGCAAACATAGATTAAATGACTTCTTCAGGGTCACATGTCTGATACATGATTTGAATTCCAATCTTCCTGACTCCAGGCCTGGTGCTGTATCCACTATCTGTCTTATATTTAATTTAATAGTGACATTCCAAAATTCAGACTGTTTCTGATTATTTTCACATCAATAAAGGACACCTTAGCCCAAACAAGTTTAAAGAAAAAAGAAAAATTCCAGGCTAATAAACAGAAAATATATCTTTACATACATCTGTTGTCCAAACAACATAGAAGTAAAATATATTGTCACAACACCTAATGGTCTTGTAAAACCTATTAACACAAAAGGTGCCTTGTCTACTGCATCAAGATCTTATATTCATTTCAATAATTATATTTAATATTTCATCAGAAGTTTACATTCCTCTTTGGCTTCAAATGACTGGCACTTCCTACTGATCTAGCTATTAATAGCTCCAATTAACAATATATGATGTCTATGACAGAAAATATACTTTTAAAGTAGTTTTCATCTCAAAAGCTTTCTTTCCCCTTCTCCCCCAAATTTACAACAGGTTTTAACTGAAATTTTATTAAAACAGATTAAAATATCAAAGGGAGTTCTCAGATTAGGTTCAGGTATCATGGTGGGGGAGGGCAGAGATGGGAGGCAGCAAAGTAGATCTATCTTCCTAGGAAAGAACTTGTTGAGAACTCAAGAAGAGCCAAAACACCTTCTAATCTCATGGAAATCATCATTTTAAAAGAAATTCATCCTTTCTTCGCCAGGATATGACATTGTGCTTCTTTGAAAGCAGGTTCTGTTTGTTTTCCTGTTTGTATCTCCAATGCTTAGCACAGTGCATTGTAAACAACAAGCACTTTATATGTGTCTTATTCACTCATTTTCATTTGTATTAATTCATTCACATTCATTTGTAGTCACTCATGGATGGAAATTGAGATTGTTTTTGTAACATGATTCTTCCTCTTCTCCTGTATTTTCCTACGCTGTTCTAATTAAATACTTTGCTATTTAAAAGATCAGACATGAGTAATAAAGACACTAAATGGGTGCCCAATTCCAATATTTTCTTCATATTGAATATTGAACATGTAACCTATGAGTAACATACTCTGTTTCATTGAAACTTGATTACAAGTTTCTTGTTCTTATTCTACCCTCTCCAGTCTTTGAAAAACTCATTCATTTTTTAGAATAGATCTATATATTATCGACTGTGACAGCTCAACCACCTGCTCCTCTGAACTGTCCTGATCCTTGCCAGTTAAAAGGGATCTCATCCCCAATTTCAAATTTCCAATTTTTTTTGACCCTTCTTTCCTTTCTGCCACTTCCTACATTGGAAGATAGCAATGGATACCTCTGTGTATATTTGAGATGCAGCATGATGCAATGCCTAAAGAACTCATCTCAGAATCAGGAAGATGTGGATTTTGTCAGCTGGTAGGGGTCTAAACAGGTCACCTGACATCTTGGTACCAGATTGTAAAGAAAGTATTGAACTATGTTGGCTGAGGGAGTTTCATCATTGAAGATTCCCTCTTCCAATTAAATGACAAATCCAAACCCTATTCTATATATTGCTCATCCCACCTATTAATTTGTAAACTGCTTTAGAGAAAGGACTTTGATTTCTTTGATCCTTTGGTTCTCCCTACCCAATATAAAACACAGGACATGACAATACTTCTTGATGCCAATACGGTGGATCTCTAAGGTCCCTTCTATGAATATGGTTCTCTGAATCTATGACGACTAGTGTGTGTAACCCACATTGACTGTGAAATAAAGCAGTCTTGCCACTTTAAAAAACTTGACCATATTTTAGAGATTCTGAGATTGTTTCCCTGTAGGTAAAATAAGGTTTATTTTATTTTAGTACTCCCCTCACAGAGCTGTTGTGAGGAAAGAATTTTTTTCTAAGTGGTTTGGAAGAGTGATGATGATGACGATGTATAGAAGTTTCTTTAGAGATTACTTGTTCTTACCCACTATTTATACAGATGAATAAATGAATCTCAAAGAAGCAAAATGACTTTCCTAAATTCCCATACATGGTAATTGCCAAGGACGAAGCTTGAAAGTGGATTCTCTCACTTCAGAATCAACACGCTTTCCATTATACTATAGTATCTTCCCTTATTTTAAAGGTGAGAAAACAGCCCATAGGAGCAGAAGTCACTCACCGAAGAGTGTACAGATGGCAGAGCTGGCATTTGAACCCATGTCCTTAGACTATATATCCAGTGTAATTTTCATTGTGCCATCTTGCCTCCAGGTTGCCAAATCACACTGAGCATTGGCTCAGGAATGTCCAGCACAAGTTAATTGAAAACAGCTGAAGGAGGCAGCCTCTACCTACAGTTGCAAAGGCAGAGAAGAGGCAGTAAGGGAGAAATGTTGCTGAATCAATTAGAAAGATTTCAGCAAAAAGAGTGCACTGGAGACCAAGAAAGAATTCAACAGATGAATTCAGAGCATTGTAAGTTTTAATAAGTTACTGAAGACCAACAGGGTGCTGGCTATTATTTAAACACCAGATATTAGATTCAAATACCTAAATTTAGTTTGAAGCATGACAAGTTAAAGCTGAATCATCATCATCAGGCCAGAGGCCAAGTGTTTTGTAAGTAGACCTTATTTCTTTTTCTTCCGTGTTCTTTGTGTGAGTTAGCTGGGTTTAACTATATCTTTAAAAGAAATTAATAACTTTGTGTTGGCATATGTATTATAAAAAATAAAATTGCTAATAGTATTTAGATGGAAGGACATAGGAGTTTAGAGGAAGAGAACATTTTGGGCTCCTTTTGGAATATCCTTAAAATTTCAGCCTGTGATGGAGTGCCTCCATACTGTCTATTTTGACTATATTTTTGGGATAACTGACAAATTTCACAATCATTGTGTGAATTGCAGACCTACCTTTGTAAGATTGTCCTAATTATCTGTTTTGTGGGAACTCTCCCAACTTAAGTATTGCTCATATTGTTTTTCTTTTCGTAATCTAAGAAATGAAAAAAGCCCAAAATCCTTTTTTTCTATTACCGAAAATCCAGAATTGAGAGATTTTAGCCCAAATACGTATATGCCCTGAATCTTGAGGAAATAATTGTAATGAGAATTTTCAGGGAAAGGGGAGAAGAGGATAGGTTCAAGAGAAAGAGAAAAAAAAAAAGAAGTAATGTTAACTTACATGTCCAGACATAGTTTATATTCAAAATATCCCGATGAATCAAGGATTTCATCATTATGGGAATTGTCTCCAACAATGTCATAATCCATCTCCATATGCTAACCTTTTGTAACTCTTCTCCAACTTCTTTCATAAGTTTGTCACAAAAGTTCTACCCAATATGCTGGAGGTAGTCCTCATTTTCTCTTTTACATTTTGAAAAACAAAAAACAAACAAACAAACAACAACAAAAAAATGAAACAGTTGGCCTGTTGGTTAGCCAACACTCTTATCATGTGACCTGCCCATCTACTTCTTTGCTCCTATCTTTATTTGATATGTATATAGAATCCCAGGCAAGGAAACTCCCTCTAACAATTCATGCCAGAAACTTCATTCCAACTTACATTCATCATGAGTTGTCCAGAGCACTGAAAAGCGAAATGACTTTTACCCAGAATCACATAGGAAATTGGTTGTCAGATGGCTTTTATGACATTATTTATACTTCCTCACTTTAACACTCATGTTTTGTAACATACTATAACTTGTTTAAAAAAGGTTAAAAAAACATTTTTCTTGATTTTGAGATGATCCTCCACTCCAAATTATCAAAGAGGGATGAAAGAATAATGTTTCTTTCTTTTTTTTTTTTTTTTAAAGAACTGGGGTGGGGTTGGTAGGAGGGGGATTTGTTTCAGGGAGAATTTAAATGAACTTTGCAATTTCCCCAAAGCAATTCATACTACTTTCCCTCTTTTATTTAGTTCTACATCGAACTCATTTCCTGTTTCAGTGTCTTTTTGAGATACAGATGTTGAAGGAACTGTCTAATAATTCATTATGGAGAATATAATGTATTCATTTGATTTCTCAAAGAAATCTTATTATATTGTAGAGTCTTGGTCCATTTGACCAAAATATGGATAGAATTTGGAAGTAAGCCAAAGAACAATTTACTTATCCCAATATCCCTATCACAGGATTCTTGCCCTGATTACTTTTCCTTTGACTTAAACATCCTAAGACCACTTTGCTTTTGAAAGGTTCAGTATTTAGAAGCCCACTTTTGTTTATATCCCTAGAACTTTGTGGACTCTTCCAGACATATTCTTACTTGTATTCTAAAGATTCAGGCCTAACATGGGCGGGAGGGGGGGGAGGGGGGAGGGGGGCTGGAGAGAGGGGAGAGAGGAGAACAGTTTTTCACTTTGGAAAAAGGTATTAGTTTGGAAACAAAAATACTTTTTGTAAAGGATCTGGATCTTTAACATCTACTTGATGTGGATTATGTAAAAGTACTTTTGGGGCAACAACTTTCAACTCTCTCTCTCCTCTATTTTTTTTTAAATGTCCAGTGCCAAAAACTAAAAGTTCATTTGCTGAAACTGACCTGTCCAACTTCTGTCTGCTCTTCATTTATCCCCCCAAAATTAACACAAGGGAAATGATCAATTGTTAGAAGACAGCTATGGAACAGAGGGCACATTAGATTATGCAGTTATGATATGCTGGAGGCATTAAATATAGAAAAGACACAGCACTAGGTAGTCTGGGGAACCTAAAAATTTAATAAGCTCTGGCTACAGGCAAAATCTAGCAGCTGGAAGAATTGGGAAGGAGGAAAATAGACTTACACAAAATGAACAATCATTTGGAGGAGCGACATACTCTGTAATCTCCAGCATCTTTCTTCTTGTTTCTTAGTGCCTCAGCCAGACAAATTGGCACCTGAAACATGCAGAGAAGTAGCCAGTATAAAATATTTTGAAATGACCTCCAAATGTCCAAACTAGTTGTGATGTCATCCACATGGCAGCATGCATGTTAGTGGTAGTTGTGAGTAACAGGGAAGAGCACCGAGAGGCTATTATTGGCATCTGTTCTGCGGCAAGAGTTTGACAACAAAGTCCCCATAGGAGTATTCTTTGATAAAGGTGCTGGGGAAGGAACTAGAAACTGTGTTATGTTCTTGATAAGTATGGACAGTCCTATCCTGGGATTGAATATAAGTAACTAAGAAGAAGGAATGGGACATTCCTTGTTCAGTACTTTAAAGTCCCAGGATGAGATCTATTCCTCTGTGAGAGATTGATGAAACTGACTGATGACTGTTTCTATCAAGCCATGGAAGACTGGAGAAACTATCCTCCTCTTATAAAGGTAGGAGCCAGCCCAGCCAGACCCTCAAATCTATGACATTTTTATCTACCTTCTATTAATGAATAAGATAATAGGCAACAACATCAGAGCAGGGATATAAGTTGATTCAAGAAAAAATCCTTTACTAACTTTCCACTGTGTGCTAGGTATTTTGGATATGAGGAAAAAATAGAAAAGTCCCTTAGTTCCTGCTGATACACTAATCCTGCAACTTTCAGAGCACCTCTTTAACATAGGATGACTTTGCCCATCTTTCTATCATTGCTCTGTCCTCACTTCTGATTTCATAACCTGAAGGGATAGCATGAGATTTAAGCCATAGCACTATAAACAAAAATTAATATTTATATGGATCCCACAAGTAAAACAATCAGGAAAATGTTCTCATAAAAATTATAATAATTAAAAAAAACCTTCACTGGATTTCAGATCAGAGGAGAAGGGTTCAAATTTGAAATCTGCAATATTTGGCAAAATAACTTTAAGACTTTGGGTTTCTGTTTCCTCACCTATAAAATAAGAGGGATTCATTTAACAAGTTGTCCTTTTAGGACTTTTGAGCTCTAATGCTATGAAAGCTATTGTGAGCTTAACTGGATTAAGTATATAATGTAGTCATTTGTATGGGTGCCCTCATCTGCTTATTGACAAAGTATGAGCTTTGAGAAGACAAGAATGGAGTCATATTGATCTCCATTGTCCTATGCCCTTTCCAACCTCTAGTACCAAGGACAGCACTCCTCAAGTATGTGGAGTTTGAATTGAATGTCTGCATCAACCAGGTTAGCTGCTGTCAATACTGATGACCTTTCAAGATTTCAAAGAGCTGCAATGTGCTTGGCTCATTCACTGCAGGATAAATAGATGCTTCCATGGTACAGGTTCAGCCAGTCAAAGGACTGGTTATGGTAGCTATGAGAATCCATAGCTCATTGACCCTATTTCATTATTCTTTACCCTGTTTGCTGTACTTCTCTTGGATGATGGCTCTCTATTTCCATACCCAGTTTCTGATTAAGATTTTCAAACTAGATGTTTAACTGGCATGGTGCCTTCTGTTCAGTGGACTCTGACTATTGTGGAGTCAAAGAATATCACAGCTTGATAGAAGCTCAGAGGTCTCTAGTCTAATTCACACCTGAATAGAATCCTCTATACTATGCTGATCAAGTGGCCATCGAGTGTTTGCTTTTATTTGGCCTTTTTAGCAAGCCATCTTGGCAAGTCATCTTCTTTATTTCACTCATTGGTTTTAGGAGACCTGCCTCGTTACCTTCCCTGCTTTCACCTCAGGTTGGGGTAATCCTCCATGAAGTCAAAAGTTCTATTAATTAGAATTCCTCAATCTCAGCTTGCTGATTAATCAGGATTTGATCACTATTCCTCATGATGGAAGTAGCATTAAAGAATGCTTCCATTGTGAGTTGGGATGGTCTCCATTTTAATCCTTCTTCTGCTTTTTAATTGGATTTGAAGTTCTAAGCAAATACTTTCACATTTCTGGGTCACAGTGTTCTCATTTGCACAATGAGACAGTTAGATTGGACTTACTCTAAGGTTCCTTCTACCTAAAAATACAATAAATACAATGATGACATACTGGATATCATAAAAACACAAAATTGGAATGCACCTCAGTAGTTACATTGTCCAATTCTTTCATTTGACAGATAAGAAAACTGAGGCCCAGAGAAGGGAAATGGTGGATCCTGTAGCTAAAATGGATGATCCCATGTTTGAACCCATGTTCTCTGGCAACAGGTCCAGGATACTTTCCACACTCTTGTAGTCGGTTTTCTTGTTAGTTCTACTTTCCTCTGGCCTTGACAGATTTCACCTGGCATCCTGTGTTTGCTTAGGTACTATATCCTCAGAATGATTGAGATGGTTACAGGGCCAGAAACCTTTCAATAAGGATATCAAATTAAAGTTAGATATGTGTACAAAGTGAGATTTTGTGCGTATACCCATTATGTACACATACACATACTAGGGTGGAGTATTTGCCTTCCTGATTTTGATAAATAACCTGCCATCCTGATCTATATTCTCTTTCCCTCTTTTTTCTCTCTGTCTCTTTCTCTGTGTGTGTGTGTATTGCTGTCTTTTTCTCACATTAAAAATGGTGATGGTGAAGGATGATGAAGATAAAGTCATGAGGAATGAGGTTGAAACATGGTCTGCCATTTCTCTTAATAAGTGCTTGATTGTTGTTGAATGAACCTGAATATCAAAAAGCAAAAAAACAAACAAGCAAACATATAATCAGATTAAGCACCACAAAGGACTTTTGTGACTACCGAATCACAGAGTTGAAAGGGACTCTAAACATCTGATCATCTCAATATCTGAAGACTTCTTTCCATAAGATGGCCAGTTAACCATTCCTATAGAAGGAACCCATGACTATCCAGTTGGGACAGATCCAATTGTTAAAAAATATTTTCTCATCTCAAACCTAAATGTCAATATTTGCATATTCCACTCAGTCCTTCTGATTTTGATATCTCTGACTTAGCAAGTAGGGGCTTATCTTCACTATTTATTATTCAATACTAGCTGTAAAACCCTGATCAAGTTGTAACTTCTCTGCCTCAGTTTTACCAACTGTAAAATGGGTTTAATAACTCTTGCATATAGCTCACAAAGTTATTTAGATTAGGTAGTGTTAACTACAAAGAGCTTTTAATTTAATGTTTCATTCATTATTACAAATACTGTGACTCTGCTTCCATAGAAGATCTAAGAGGCAAAAAGTCCTTAAATATGTACAAGCCATCTTGAGGGATTCATGTGTGCTGTAGCAAAGCAGAGGATGATCAATGAGTGGGAAGTTGTGTGTCCAGCTGGCCACTCAGGCCCAATATGGGCCTATAGTTGTGGTAGTTACAAGATCTTTTTTTCTAATGTCATAATAGGGCTGTTCAATGGAAATTATTGGTAAAATAATTGAGAGTAGTTTATATCCATCAATATCATTTGGTGCTCATAAGAGACATAAAAAAGACATGTATCATTATTGCCATTCTTCAAATGGAGAAACTGAGATCTGGGGTAGCTAGGTTTTTTGGTACATGAATACACATCCAAAAATGGCAGAGCTAGCACTAAAATAAAGATCTCTTGATTCCTAAGCCAATGTTTATCTCATTGCATCATACTACCTGTTTCACTTATTGTTGGCAGCTTCTTCCTGGCACTTCAGATCTGCCAATGTGTTGAAGACTAGACCAAAATCCCATCCAGAGCAAAATGTATATTTTTCTGAGGGTATGCCAAGAGGAGTTTCAAATTCTGACTGTGGAGGAAACTAGAATCTTTAAGAAATGTAGCAGGAAATGTCTTAGCTGAAGAGTATTGGTGACTTTAGCTTCATGAGTGAAATAGGGGATAGATATCAGAACATGGCAAAAAAATGGGGGGCAGTGAATTTGTCTTAGAGAGGGAAGACACAACTATTAAAATCATGATTATAGTCAGAACCAAGAAGTAGATTCTCAAAATATTTTGCAAATCACTAACACATTGAAAATAATATCCACAAAATTTTTCTGTAAACTCTCATGAAAGCCAAAATTGTTAGGATATAAATTAATAATAATAAGTACAATTCTCCACACCTGCTGGAGATAAATTCAAGAAATATTTACTTAGACAACAAATTGTATGAAGGGCACATAGAGGTAGACTTCATTTATCATGAGCAAATGGGGTGTTACAGCAATTCTACCCCCAAGTTAATACTTTGTAGGTTATATTTTATGTCCACTTTTAGATCTATGTCTTAGAAAGAGTATAGATAAAATGGAGATTGTCCTATGGTGGGTATCTAGTTTAAGATGATTGAGGAGAAAAGACTTCTCAAGAAAGGGGCATAATAACTATCTTCAAATAGCTGAAATGTCACTCATATGAAAGGAAAACTATACTTATTCAGCTAGGACTTGATGGATGAAACTAGGATCAAGAATGGTAGAGAGCAAGTGACTCAGGGTCATCTGATAAAGCTGTCAGATGCAGGAGTCTGATTATGGAACTAGAGTCTTCAGAGGACTTCTGGAAAACTCTCAGTAGATGCTGTTCAGGGATGCTATCTCATGCTTCCTCCCCATTATAAGGCCTCTGAAGTCCATTCCAACATTGGACTTACAAAATACTAAATAGAGGCAGTGTGGATAGTAGAGAGTATTAGACTCACAATTGGGAGAGTTCAAATCTTGCTCTGATGCAGCCTGGTTCTGTGATCCCAGAAATGTCACTGAATTTAGCAGAATCTGTATTTCAAGAAGGAAATACCCAATATGCTTTGGTAAAAAAGAAGTTTCCTCAGCAGCACTTTCCCAAGCTAATAAAATTGTAAGAGTGTCCTCATGTCCAATGATGCTAACAAACTTTGATGGGTAAATTTATGTCAGCTAGAAAACAGAGGAAGGGTGAGAATTCAGTACCTTAAGCAATCTTTATTAGCAGATTTGTCCAGCTGGTTCTGGGGAAAAGACTGAGAATGGTCATGAGATCTTTTGGGAGGGAGGGATGTGTACGTGAAGCCCAGAACTCTAGGGATTTGGATGGCAAATCAGGGATTGTTAAGACTGAACTAGTCCCCTCTACTGGTTCCTTTGAACACCTGGACATTTCTTCAAAGTATGGACCAAAAGGAACAGAACATTTTGTAAACTCACAGGATGTTTGTGCATTGGGCTGATTTTAGAGAGTGGGGCTAGGAAGGAGGGATAATCTGTATCTTCCTCCAAGAAGGGAGAAGCAAGTAGGAGGCATCAAATCAAGAGAAAGATAATGGTGGGTTTCAACACCTCAGTGACAGAATTGGGGAGCAAAGCTAGGGGGTGTGCTGGCTTAGGAAAGTGGAGACCTGGGGTTCTCAGCAAGCCAAACCCTCTCATACATATATACATATTCTCAGTACATCATTAAAAGGTGGTTGATCAAAACCTGAGCTAAGGAAATTACTGTTCAATTACCTGAAGAGGAAAGTTGAACCAACAGGTATCTGCTGGAGCCAGGGTGTTTTGATCCATCATTTATAAGGTTTGGGGCGGGGGAAGGAGAGAACAGCAAGTTTCCTCCCCTGTGCAGATTTTGCATAATGCAAGGCTCCATGGGTAGAAGTCTTCCTCCCTGTGTGCTGCCACCTCATGCAAGCTTTACCCAGCTCCCCCCACTGTCAATTGGGTCTATTCCCCTCAGCGTGCTGAAAAGCTGCCCTTCTGACTGGCAGGTTGTCTGCTATCAAACTGAGCGGTCTCTGTTATCTCACTGGGGTCCCAAAGTACCTTTGCATGGCTACACTCTAATGAGAGGAGGAGTTAAACAGTTAAAAAGCATCCATGGCCAGCCATCTATACCTGACAATGATATCTCCTGGTCAAAGAGCCCTTCTTAAGTACATACCAGCTTCCTGCTATCAGACACATGGTGTGGACTCCTTCAATGCCAATTAATTTCCAGTACAACTTGAAAACTTGAGGGAGGACTTGAAAGGTTCACTTCAGAGAAATATCAAAATATTGGGATTTTGATCTGATGGAAAGATGAGCACACTTGAGTGGAGAAAATCAGAGGTGTCAAAACACCGGGAGGTGGATGCGTTTGTGGGCTTCTAGGCTCCTCAGAATGGAAGGGGGGGGTTGGTTTTATTTATTTATTTCATTTTTCAAGGCAGGTAATTTTATTTTGATTCAGAATCCTGTGATGTACAGAGGCAGGCTTTAGTTCTTGTGTCTCTGAAGTGACTTTTAGAAAGGGGTCTGTTAAACATGCTGATACTAGGGGACGGATGAGACAAGAGAGAAGAAGTAATGAAGGGATGAAAAGAGGGAGGGTCAGATGGACTGACCATTGGTGGTACCTGCAAATGTACTAAATATAAAAATGCAGTTTCTGTAAATTTTTTATATTTATATATATATATGTATATAATTTTATTATATACATTTTATACATTTGTATAAATATACATATTTTATACATTTGTATACATATACATTTTATATATATATAAATATACATACATATACACACATACAGATACAGGCATATACATACATGCATATATATGTACCTACATACAAAAAGGTACACTTAAAAATATGTGGATATCTTTATACAGACCTACATATGCATATGTATTTATATATTAGTGTCATGGCTAATAGCCAACCTTTGTTTTTTTTTTTTTTTCTAAATAAATTATATTATGACAATCAAAGAAAATAAGCAACCATGTTCAAAATAAATATTACATTTTCTACAGAGATAAACATATTTTTAAATGTATGGAGATCTTTATACATACTTCAGAGCATCCTTAGATCATAAATAGACTCACATGATACATATAGGTGAAACACTGACATTCCTATCACTGGATGTAAGAAAATATCACTTGGAGAGCATTACATTAACACAAGACTCCCTCCTCAGCAGACCCAATTTGAATACTAATCTATATAGATTCTCACCCACCAATCATTCAAGAATCTTCTACCCTTGCTTATTAGATTTATTCCACTAGTTATCAGAAGGTAAAGTCTAGCTGAGCAGAGAAGAGCCTTCCTTTAAAAAAAAAGAAATATTTGTTTATGGGGCAGCTAGGTAGCACAGTGGATAGAGCAACAGCTCTGAGGTCAGAAGGATCTGAGTTCAAATGTGGTCTCAAACACTTAGTACTTCCTGGCTGTATGACCCTGGGCAAGTCACTTAACCCCAATTGCCTCAGGGGGAAAATATTTTATATATATATATATACATATACATATATATATGTACATATATGTAGCTTTATGAATCATGTTGAAAATGAAAAAAATAAGAGCAAAAGGGGAAAAAAAACATGGGAGAGAATTAAAAAAAAAGTGAACAAAGTAAACAAAGAATGTATTGGTTTATATTCAGTTTCCTTAGTTCTTTTTCTGGATGCAGATGGCATTTTCGATACAAAGTCTATTGGATCATCGTAGTACTGAGAAGAACTGAGAAGGTGTACAATGTATTCCTGGTTCTGCTTGTTTCTCTCAGCATCAGTTCATGTAAATCTTTCCAGGCCTTTCTAAAATTATTTTTTATAGAAAAATTACATTCCATTACCTTCATATACCAACTTATTCAGTGATTCCACAATTGATAGGCATCTACTCATTTTCCAATTCTTTGCTCCCACAAAAAGAGCTGCTACAAACATTTTTGCACACGTGGGTCCTTTTCTCTCCTTTATGATTTCCTTGGGATGCGGACCCAGCAGTGGCACTGTTGGGTGAAAGGGTGTTGCAAAATTTTATAGCCCTTTGGGCATATTGCTCTCCAGAAGAATTGGATAATTTCACAATTCCACCAATAATGTATTAGCATCCCAGTTTTCCCACATCCCCTCCAACATTGATCATGATCTTTTTCTTTCATCTTAGCCAATTTGAGAGGATTGAGGTGGTGCCTCAGAGTTGTTTTAATTTGCATTTTTCTAATAAATAGTTATTTAGAGCATTTTTTCATATTACTATTGATGGCTTTCATTTTGTCCATCTTAAAACTGCATTCATATACTTTGACTACTTATCAGTTGGGGGAAGAGACTTTTCCTTCAACATTTTAGACTTTTTCCTGCTTAAACTCCAAAAGGATACCCTCTTTCTAAGAGTTGGAGGTGAGTCTCTTGGCTGAGCAGTGGAGCTAGATGCTCACATTCAATGCTTTCTTCCCTCCTGTTTAACACTAAGACCCCTGAATCCTCTTATTCATCCTATAGCTGAATTTCCCTACATGTGTTATTTATAATAGGAACTTTTTAAAAAGCAGAGATAGTTTTATTTTTCTATTTGTATCCTCAGGACTTAACACCAATCTGTTTATATAAAAACATTTTATAATTTTTTTCCCATTTTATTCCAATTTTTTTTTTTGCAACAAAAGTGTTTCTATTGATATTTTGATATATATGGAACTTGTATTTTGGAATTGATTTTACTGGAGTTATATGTCTAGTGGTAGAATATCTGGTTCAAAGAATAGGAACGTTTAATTCTGTAAGTCACATAATTTCAAATTACTTTACAGAAGATCTGACAAATTCACAGCCTCAAAAATAGTGAATTGGTGTGCTCATCTTTCTACAAGCCTTCCAAAATTGACTAGTCCTCTGGTTGCCAATTTGCTGGTTGTGATAGAAAACCTTATAATATTTTTGATTTGCATTTCCCTTATTTGTAGTGATTTAGATGACCATTTGAAATGGTTTTTTAATAGTTTTCAATTCTGTTTTTTTTTTTAATTCATACCCTTTGACCAATTATGCTCTAAGCTCGATGATTAATTGCTCATTAGAGATATTTAATATGGGTTTTATTTTCCTTCTCTCTCTCTCTCTCTCTCTCTCTCTCTCTCTTTGGCTTATAATTTACCTCCTTACCAATGCTGGGAAAGGTACTTAATCATGTTATCATTCATATTTTGGTAGTAATATTAATATTTATTAGTAAATGCTTATTCAGTAATATTAATATTTAGTGTAATAATCCTTAATATTCAAGTCACATCCATTTTGAGTTTTGTGTGATATACATATTGTAAGATATTGGCCTAAACCTAATTTCTACCAGGTTATTTTCCATTTTGTCTTTAATTCTTGTCTAATAGGATGTTCTTAGATAGGTAACACATTTTGGGGTTTATCAGCACTTGGTTATTGAATTCAAGTATTTATGATTTTTCCTACTAGGTAGGAGACTTACAGTCTTGAGTTTAAACAAGTGGTTTAAAAGGTTTGGGGTCAGGAAGATCTAAGTTCAAACCCTACCTCAGAAAGTTAAAGTGACTCTGTCACTTAAACTCCTAGCCACAGTTACCTCATCTTATGACAACACCTGCCTTACAGGATTGGTGTGAAGATCAAATGAAATCATATATGTACAATTCTTTGCAAAAGGTATTATATAAAAGCAAGTGAAAAATAAATATTATTTTATTTTCAATTAAAAAATAGTAACTTTGGGCACCTAGATTTCATAGGCTCTGAAGTCAGGAGGACCTAAATTCAAATATGACTTCAGATACTTAACACTACTAGCTGGTGTGACCCTGGGCAAGTCATCTAACCTCAATTACTTTGCTCCCTAAAAAATCAGGTAAAAAATACTAACTTGATGAGTAGTGCACTTTGATGAAGTTTGAAGTCAGAAACATATTTCCTTACCCACAGTCCTATTTATTAATATTTTAAATCTATTTTTAATAATTTCAATTTTTTCTGGGGGTGTGGGTAAAGCTCTGAAAAGTACCATCTTGCTAGGTAGATAGCACTAAACCTGCTCATTTATTTTTAACAGTATTGCACTATTTATTCTGTTGCAATAATTTGTTTGTAAGCATGAAATACATCTCTAATGACTAAAGTTGGTTCTAATTTCTTCAAAGAAAATTCTGTAATTGTGTCTATAGAGGTATTTAGTAGGTCTTTGTTGAATTACCCCTATGGTTTATGCATTCTGTATTTATTCTTGATGCTGTGACTCACTAGATTTCTTTTTTTGTTACATAGAAATGCCATCACCTTCATATTTAAATTTTTTGTAGCCTTTTACTTCACTGAAGCTATTAATTGTCTCAATTAGATTCTCTGCTGATTTCCTAAGATTTTCAAATAAACTATGTCATTGGTAAATAGGGATCATCTTGTCTCCTCTGTCTATATTTATGACTTTAATTTCTTTCTCTTGTTATTGCAAGCATCTCCAGAACTATATCCAATAACAGGGGGTGGGGATAACCTAACTTTGCTTCCTTTTTTTTTTTTTTTCAAAGCTGCTTGTATTTATCGACAAATAACTCCATGCCTTAGTTTAGTAAAAGATGGCATCACTAGAAATGGGCTTTGATATCCTAAACTTATATATTTTTTAAATTTTCAGCATGTGTTATACTTTATTAAAGGTATTTTTCTTCTATTGATATAAACATGCAGCTTGGAATAGTTAAATATAATCATGTTGATTATTTTCTTAATTTCTAGCCATTTTTACATGGCTGGTTATAATTCTAACTTGCACATAATGAATGATTTGGGTTTTTGTGGGGAGGGGAGTAGGATAAATTTCTACAGGATTTTTGGGGTTTGTATTATATTTCAATTTATGTATAACTACTCACTAGTAATATTAGTCTATAATTCTAGTGTTTTGCTTCATCATTCTGTGGTTCAAGTACAAGGACTATATTTGTGCATAAAGATCAAGTTGATTGAGTAAGTCAGTCATCAACCATTTGTTTAAACTCAAGCATTGGGAATGCAATCAAAAGCAAAAACACCATTGCTGGGTTGAAGGATTCCACATTCTAATGGCAGATTCAATAAACAAATAGTTGATCTCTCTGGGGGCAGGAGTGGCAGGGTGGCTGACACATTATTAACTATTTGTTCTGCCTCTTGCAGTAATAAAAGAAAAAAACAAGGGGTGGGTTAAGTTGTGAACAAATAGAAGACACTACATTTGATCCTAGAAATACTAGGGAGTCAGAGTTTATTAAGTGGAAGAGAGGGCAGAGCTAACATGGTAAAACTGCATTTCCGGTAAATCCCTTTGACAGCTGAGTGGAGGATGTAATAGAATGCAGAGACTTGAGGCAAGTGGATCCACCACAGACAACTATAATAGTTCAGCTGTGAGGAGATGGGAACTTTCATGAGAATCAGGGCTGACTTAAGTTACTTTTCTTCACTGGGTTTCACTTTCTCCATATATAACATGGAGACTCTTTTAAAGACAGCACTGTGTAGTGTATAGAGAGTGGGCTTCTGTCAGGAAGATCTGAGTTTAAGTCCAGCCTCTATCCTTTATTGGATGTGTGAACCTGGGTACAGCACTTAGCCATTTGGTCCCCAAGGCAACTCTCTGTGACTGTGAATTCATGCTAATCTACATTGGTCAAGGGAGATTACTCATTAAAAGTTCCTTAACACAGGAATCACTTGGGGTATGTGTAGGGCTTGGGGCACAAGCAATTGTAATTGTAAATTGTAAAAGTAACGGCACTTAACCAGCACTGACCATATGAAAGAAATGGATCCTCTCTGAACCAGAGTTGAGAGTGTACTTGCTTGGAGATCTTGGTTGGGTCTGGGGTGGTCATTTCTCCTCAATGGATCTCAGTTTTCCTATCTGTAAGACTGAGGTGGGGGCTAGCAGATGGTGATGGCTCCAAACTTCTTCCACTACTCTAAATAGTAGAGGATTCTCCATGTGTTTAGAAGTGCCTGAACTTCCTGAGCAGGGTTTGTGACAAGGATCAAGAATTTATTTCCAAATAGTCAGGAACTCAAATGTCTTGTGGTACAGCCCTCATTGTACAGAACATAAAACTGAGGCCTGAGATGATCAAATGACTTGGGATCATATATTTAGAGCTGGAAGGACTTAGAGTTATATAGTAACTAGTAAAACTTTTTTTTTAAATACTTCTCTGCAGTGAGGAAGGGAGATGTCTTTGAGGAAAATGGGGAAAGTTAGGGTATATGGAGCAATGAATGGATTAGCCTGTGGCTCCATCAGATGAGCATCCCAAAGGAGAGGAAAGGTGGTGGCAGTCAGAACCAAAAGGAAGATCTTAACTTTCCAGTGTGGGAATGACGAGACAGTGATTCATGGGGAGCCTAGATGGCCCAGTTGGGTTCATCTCTTCAATTTCTATCACATGGGTCCCAGAATAATTGCTAGGATTCTACCCTTCACCCCATCTTAACCTTCATTTCTTAACTTTCAGAATAATGGCAGCAAATTACTCTCATGTAGGGAAAGTACTTCAATGCCCACTAATTTATTCTCTGCCTCATAAAGGGGCGTCTGAATTCACCATTCTCAGCAATGGTGTTTGTCTAGGCCGCAGGGGTCCTCAAACTTTTTAAACAGGGGCCCGTTCACTGTCCCTCAGACTGTTGGAGGGCCAGACTATAGTAAAAACACAAACTTTGTTTTGTGGGCCTTTAAATAAAGAAACTTCATAGCCCTGGGGGACGGGGATAATTGTCCTCAGGTGCCACATCTGGCCTGTGGGCTGTAGTTTGAGGACTCCTAGTTCTAGGGGCAAAGCCTGAGGATGTTTCTGTGTGTACTCTATAGGAGGTACCTGGGCTTTCCTTGAGGCAACATCCGTGGGTCAACACTTAGTCACCCTGGATTTGAGACAAGTTGAAATAGAATACCTTGCTCCTATGTTCCAGGGACTCAGGTCCTTGGAGGAATCAGAGGGATGTGAAAGTATGGGAAATGATAAAAATCAAAGCTTAGGGACGGTGTTTACAGAAAAAAAAAACAAAAAAAAAACACCTCAAAGGTTTCTCAGTTGACAATGGCTTCTAAAAAATGGAGGGGTGGTAGTTTTGGTTGGGAGAGAGATATATGCATAATACTTAGCTACAAGAACTGCATGTTTACCTCTCGTGTGTGTGAAAGGAAATGCTTGCGACATATTATATCATGCACACAGGATGACATGTTGCATGTTATATATGATAAATACATGTTACAAACATAGCGTAAGGATCAGAACTCAAGTCTTAGAGCTAGAAAAGCAAAGTTTGAGGCCTGACACTCAGACTTTCTAGCTGGTTAAATATGAGCAAGTCACTTCAATGCTATGATTTTGTTAAGTGCACGTTTATTTATGGCTGCATATTTATTTTTTTCTTTAATTATGATCCTCTCCAAACCAGACTATCTGACCTCTAACCTCCATTCCAGCCTCCATTTATTATTATTATGATTTTTTAAATCAAACAGAATCTTCAAGCTAGGAGGAATTCTAGCCGTCCATGCAATGAGAGGTATGATAAAATTGAATGAGATCAAATATAAACTTTTATACCTGGGGTTGAAATTGAACTTCATAATTAAATTGTGGGCCTGGGAAAATAAGTATTTTTCAGCCAATTTGAAAAAAAAATCCTGGTTATATATTATATTATAAATCTGAATCAATATCCGGATAGAGTAGTTATTATTTTCTTAGGTTGACTCAAAGAAAACCTGGTATCCAGGACTACGGAAGTGATAAGCCTGTAGAATTCCCCCTCTCTAGAGCTCAGCTGAAATAGCATTCAGTTCCAAGGAAACAAATTTCAGGACAGACAGGAAACCTGGAAAATGGCTAGTAGGAGAACAGGAAGGTGAGGGTATTGCAATCATGTGCTATGGCCATCAGTTGAAGGAACTGAAGAAATTTATCCTGGGTGAAAAAAAAAAAAGTTCAACGAGGAAAATAATTTCTGTCTTCATGTATTTGGAAAGCTGTCATGCTAGGAAGGATGGATTTTTTTTTCTATTTGACCTTAGGGAAAAAAAAAAGAGAAAGGAAGGGTGAAAGTGGCAGAGAATCAAACTTCAGCTTATCTTCCCAATGATGGGAACTGTTTAAAAATGGAAAGGACTGTTTTGGAAAGCAGAGGAGGTGGGTTGGGGAGGTAGAAAGTCCCTTCTCACTGGAGGGCCCCAAGTAGACACTATACTGCCAGTGGTGGGAGTGGTATACAGGGGATAAACTAGATGGGAGGCCACTAATTCCTTCTGACTCCAAGAGTCTGTTATCTATTAATTTTTTTTTTTTAAAACAAAATAAAGCTTTCAGAAAAATCCTACAGTCAGCCCTCAGGGCCTTCAGTATGAGTTCCAATCTCATAAGTTTTGTTTACCAAGTACTTCCTCTTGTTCTGACACTGAACTCTCTTTGGGGAAGGAGGAAGGGCAATTTGAGGGACCACAAAAATGATACTTCAAGAGCTGCTGATAGCCCATAAAGATCTCTTCATAGCTATATCTTTATTTTTTATTTTTTTTGCTGAGGCAATTGGGGTTAAGTGACTTGCCCAAGGTTACATAGCTAAGTGTTAAGTGTCTAAAGGCAGATTTGAACTTGAGTTCTCCTGATTTTAGGGCTAGTGCTCTATCCACTGCGCCACCTAGCTGCTCTATTATATCTTTATGGATAATAGATAATATTCCATTATTATATCTTTAAGCTTAAAATAGCTTAAAAAATAGTATCTCATTTTCTCCAATACATACAAAGATAGTTTTCACCATTTTCCTTTGCAAAATCTTGGGTTCCCAAGTTATCTCCCTCTCTCTCTCTTTCCCTCCTTCCCAAGACAGTAAAGAATCTCATATAGGTTAAACATCAGCAGTTCTCTAAACATATTTCTATATTCATCATGCTATGCAAGAAAAATCAGATCAAAAAGGCAAAAAGCAAAAGAAAGGGGGGAAAAACAAGAAAATGACAAAAATAACAAAAAGGTGAAAATACTACATATTGATCTACATTCAGCCTCCATAGTTCTCTCTTGCTGGATGCATGTGGCTCTTTCCATCACAAGTCTATTGGAATTGCCTTGAATCATCATTGTTAAGAAGATAGCTCTATCTCTATGAAGGAGGATGTGAAGCAAGGGCAAGTGGCTGACACAATGTCTCAGGACTATCAATCAATCAAACTGTCAATAAAAACAGCTTTGAACAACTAAATAACTCAGATCAATGCGATGATCAGTTGTAATTCTAGAGTCCTGATGATAAAGGCGGCTGCCCATTTCCTGGCCGAGGACAGTTTAAGTGTCCAGAATCAGACTCACATTTTTGGACATGATAAATGTGGACATTTGTTTAGCTTGATAATGTATATTGTTATAAGGCTTGCTTATTTTCTTTTTTTTCCCAGTGGAAGGGAGAAATTGGAAGAAAACAATTCATTAATAGAAAAAATAATTAAAACAATAAAAAGCATCTATTAACTAATTCCTTGGGTCACACACTGTGACCTGTAATAAGCACTGGGTATAAAAATAAAAGTGAAAAAGGTCTTTATTTTCAAAGAGCTCATATTCCCATGGAGGGGGAGACAGAATGTGTATAATGAAGTATATATATATATATATATATATATATATATATATATATACATATATATATATAAAAATATGTGTAATATTTAATTATAATGTTTATATGATATAATATTATATATATAATATAACATAACATACATGCAATATATTATATATATAATATTACATATGTGCAATATATTATATATGACATAATATATGCATACAATATAATATGATATGTCTATGTATATTATAGATATGTCTCTTTGTGTGTATGCATGTATGTACAGGATAGCCAGGAGATAAGTATCAGTTTTTGAAGCTAGGTCTCTTGAGCATTTTACTTCCAGCATGAGAAGACTTGGGATTTGGTTGAGTCTTGGAGTATGGGCTAGAGATGGCTTGTTGGAGAGTTGGGAGTAGAAGAATCATCTGATCAGATCCCAAGATCTCTTGCCACTCTAGGACTCTGTGTTATCTAACAATACATTATTCCTCATTCCTTGGTGTTTTCTATTTTCCAGACCAGGGGATGTGCATGAACCTGATGTTCATGTATTCCTCCAAGTCTTTTACATTTCAACTTTTAAACCATATCCTCTACTGTGCATCTAGAAATTAACACATCTTTTCAACAGATCATTTCAGCATCTTTGGTAAATTGCAAAAATCATCTGGAGAAATGATTGTATTAGGGAAAATTCACAGTAAGAATTCCTCTGTGGAATGAGTGAAGAATGAGTTTTTGAATTTGAAACCACGAGGGACATGCACCTGCAGCTATCTATATGCACATATATATGATTTATTGGGTTCAGCCTATTGCTGTTTAAAAGTTCTAGGAGTTTGGGGGGAGTCAATTTGAAAGAGATATAGGGAAGGACTCCCTATATCCCCCTACTAATTCTGGCAACATAGTCCTCCATTGTGTATATCTTAGGGCAGACCTAGGAGGAGAAGTATAAGTTATTGATAAGGATGGGAGGTAAATTTCAGCTCGAGGTAAAGAAGATTCCTATTTACCAAAGACAGGTACAAGATGTACATATGTATGTATTTATGTGTGTAACTGCGTGATGCTAACTCTAGAAAGAAGCTACCATCCATCTGACAAAGTAGACTGATCATGTTTTGAAATCATCTCAGCCCCAGACTGGGAAGGAACTGCAGAAGTGGTCTAGTTCACCTGGAACATTAACACAAAGCCTTTCTGCAGCATCATTGATATCATGCAACTTTTCTGCAGAAGCTCCAGAAATGACCAGTTCAATACCCCTGAAATCAGCACGGCCCATTCCCCTTGTACCTGTCTTTGATTAATAGGAATCTTCTTTACTTTGAGCTGAAATTTACCTTCCATTCTCATCAATAGCATATACTTCCTCCTCCTGCATCTGCCCTGAGAGATGCACAATGGAGGACTATGTTGCCAGAATTACTGGTGGGATATAAAGAGTCTCTCCTTATATCCCTTTCGTTTTGAGTTCCCCCAAACTCCTAGAACTTTTAAACAGCAATAGGCTGAACCCCAATAAATCACATGAAAAAAAAGTCTTGAACGGGAACTATTTCTAGATGGCACAGAATTAAAAAGTTCCTGGACTATTTTGAGAAAATTAATATGAATGAGCAAATCAATCAGAAAATAGTTTCTATGAATTAAGAATATAATTTTAATAATGCCCCCTAAATATCTGGACATGTGCACATTCATATAAGGGAGATGGAATTAGATTTTTTTAAAATTAGAATCTTAATATGTTCTTTTTAGAAATGATAATGGGAGTGGTCTGATAGAAGAAAGAGAGGTGGGTGGGACGGTAGGGAGGCTGAGAGCAAAGGATAATGTAGAGCGGCCATAACCTCCTATACCCTTGGGACATTTGATTGACCCCTGTAGTGGACTGATAAAAGGGAACAGACAAGACTGTCCAGGGTTGAACAGGTATGGGTAGGGTAAGATCCATATTGTCAACATGGATTTGTGTATCTAGGAGATCACAGATTTATTAAAGTATTAGAATTCATTTGTGTCCCCAAATAAAATGGAAGCCCCTTGAAAGACGAGGCATTTTCTCCCCTTGTTTTGTTTTGCATTTTCATCACCTAACACAGCGCCTTGCCCAGGAATGAACTTCCCAAGTGTTTGCTCAGTTGAATTGGTTTGAGAGATTGTCATCAGCTTGAGGGGCACAGGGCAAATTCATGGAGAAGGGGAGACCTGGGCTGTTTTTTGAAGAAAGGGAAGGGTATGATAACAGAAGGGAAGACATCCTGGGAAAAGTACCTATGTAGACGTAGGTATCAGTGGAATAAAATGCAGAATGTATAAAGAACCATTTCAAAATGAGTCTAGAAACATATGTAGCAGCCAAGACTATGGAGGGCTTTAAACAGCAGGCTAAATCAGGCAGTCCGTCAATAAGCATTTATAAAGCACTTACTCTAGGCAGACACTGTGCTAAGTCCTGAGGATTTAAAGGAAAGGCAAATATAGTCTCTCCCCTCAAGGAGCTCAGTTCTAATGGAAGAGATAATAATTGTAGCTAACATTCCTATAGTCCCACTAAGTGTCAGAAAATGGGCTAAGCCCTTTACAATTAATCTCAGTTGACCTCTTAACAATTCTAAAAGGTAGGTGCTGATATTCTTAGTCTCATTTTATAGATGAGGAAACTGAGGCAAACCAAAACTAGGTGATCTCTCTGTGGTTAGTGTCTGAGGCTAATTTGAATTCAGGTCTTCCTGACTTTGAGAGTCAGGCCCTCTATCCACTAGTAGAAGACATGAACAGTGAAGAATATATGGGATTATTATTTGTGATAATTTATAAATTATATATAAATTTAAATAATAATTGAACAATAATTAATCAATCAGCAATTAATTTAAATATATAATATAAATTAAAAATAAATAAATTATATGTGATAATTTAAGAGGGAAAAAGAGAGCACTAACCATCAAAGCAGTAAAAAACTTGTCAGAGGAAATAGTTCTTGTTCTGAACCCTGAAGGAAGCTTAAGAGTTTAAGAAATGGTGATGAAGAAAATATGTGGAGAAACATCCTCCACAGAGATATAGAGATGTAGTACTCTGGGTAATGCAAGTATGCAATTTGGTTGCAACACAGAGTGCATGAAAGGTGGTGATTTATTCTTTAATGGTATTTTATTTTTCCAAACACCCGCAAACATCTGCCTTTACAAAACCCTGTGTTTCAATTTTTTCTTCCTTTTTCTTTTGCTCCTTCTTCCCCTAGAGAGCAGGCAATCTGATATAGGTTAAATATACAATTCTTATAAACATATTTCCATATTTGTTATGCTGAACAAAAAAAATCAGATCAAAAAATTCAAAACAAGCAAAAAACAAAGAAAAGAAAGAAAGAAAGAAAAAACAAGCAAACAATAAGAAAAGGTAAAACTACTATGCTTTGATCCACACTCAGTCTCCATAGTTCTCTCTCTGGATGCAGACAGCATTTTTCATCACAAATTTTATTGGAATTGCAAAAGGATATAATTCATAAGAAGCTTGGAGAATTCAACTGGAGCCAGATTATATAGAAGTTGCATTTTATCCTAGAGGCAAGTGGGATCTACTGATGATTCTTGACTAGTAGTGTTACAGTCCCATGAAGTAACAGTAGCAGATGTAGAAGGTAAAGACTTCCTAGAACTGAACTTCGAGGTCAGGTCTGATGGTTTATTTGCCTTGTGACTGGTGGTGTTCTCCAGCTACACTGATAATTGGTGACACATCTGACACTGTGACATCTTTTAGCATATAAGCAGATGTCTTTCTACTAATGAACATGAACTTTTTAAGCATCTAAATTTGAAGCACTTTAATTGGCCCTGGAAATATAAAGACAAAATTGAAAGAGTTCCTTTTGTCAATTTTTCAATGAGTTTGGATTTCAATGATAGACAACAGGTACCTCTTTTCTCTCTCTCTCTCTCTCTCTCTCTCTCTCTCTCTCTCTCTCTCTCCTCTCTCTCTCTCTCTCTCTCTTTCTCTCTCTCTCTTTCTCTCTCTCTCTCTCACACACACACACAATATTAACAAAGTTTCCAACTCCCTTGAATAACAATTTTTTAAAGTTAAATATTGGGTAAGTCTTCATTCTCCCTGACTAAGGCAATTCAGTCCTATACACTGAGATCATGGACTTCATTTGGGCTGTTACCTGCTAAATTCATGTGCTCATTTCTGAACCCCAAAAGGAAGTCCTATAATCATGATTATAAAACATTTGCTCCCCTCACCATCTATCCTGGGAGGAGATAGGAAACTGGGACCATTTTTCCAACTGCTAATGAAGGCTTCAAAATTCACCAACAATAAATCTGATATCAGAGCTTGACGGCAGCAATTAAGATCCAGCCATTATATTTGCATTCACTCCCCAAAAGAAGACACAAGTATTGCTAGGAGGCAGTCCAATCTGCATAATATATGTACCCTGCACACCAACGGTAATTGGAAATATTCCTAGAAACCTGCATGCGAGCCCCCTCATCCCCGCCTTGTAAACAGTGATGGATGGGCTCGGTTTAACTCGTGCCCTTGTGAATATCTGAGGAGAAACAAGTGAAACTAAGGAATCATTAAGCCTTCTCCAATCCAGCTCTGCTCCTGATAATGGAAATAATGAAGAACACTGGGCTAGAGATGAAGAAGCCTGTTTCTCAGTCCTGGCTTAACTACTAATTCACTCGATGAGCCTAGTCACATCCCTTCCTTTCTGTTTATTTCTTTGTAAAAAGATTGGGTTAACTTAGGTGATTTCAAGATGGCTTTGGTCCTCTTCTGTGATATTTCAGTAGAAGATAAGTTCCTAGAAGGCAGGGATTGATTTACTTTGTCCTCACATCCCCAATGAGTAGCACAGGACTTATCTGGCAAATAGAAGGTGTTTAATGAATGCATAATTAAGACATCATTTTAATTTTCATTGTATAATTTTACATTTTTGACTCATTTTTAATATCTCATAGGAGGAATAATGACTAATTAATAATTTCGTTATAATAAATATAATATATAATTATATTTAAATATAAATTATAATATATAATTATATATTTATAATAATAAATTCCCATTTATGGATTCAAGCAAGGCACTATTTGTGAAGCTTTTTGAATATGTCAGCATTATGGATATGTCACTGCAGATAGGAAGTCTCCATATTTGAGAAGTTTACATTTTAGCTATGTCATTAGCATATTCAGTTTTGCAAAATGCTTCTGTCACAACCCAATCAGGTGAAAGTACAAAAATTATTAGCATCCTAATCCTACACATGAGAGAATTGTATCTCAGAGTGATGCCATGACTCATCCCATTGCAAATGTCATAAATGTCAGATCAGAGACTTGTACTGGTGTCTCCCGGCCTGTCTCGTGCTATTTCCAGCTGGTGAGGACCCTCAGGTGTACCTGATTACTCAGGGTTCTCTGGCACCCAAGCTTTCATGACAGTCCTTCCCTTGAAAATGATTAATCACATTTGCTCTTCCCAGTGGTGAATAGTTAACAAATGGATGCAATTTAGAAGTCTGCTCTGGCATTATTGATGAAAAAGTGAGGCTACCAATCCTTTCCTGAATGGCTACACAGATGAATTGGGGTATATCCTGAGGTCTCTGGTGCTAACATTCCTAAAACATAAATAAGTATGACTGTTGCTGTGAGGGTTACTGGCTGAAGCACCAGGGTATTCACTGGCCCACACAGATTTCCAGCAACAAAAAAATCCAGAAGTTCCATGGTGATTTCTCAAAAACCTCCATTGATCAGCTTCCATTTTTTTTAACTATCAATCAACCAATATTGATATTATGAAGCAGACTGAAACTGGAACATCAAAGGCATACTCTGAAGCTATGGCACAGAACGTTGGACTATCTATCTATCTCTCTATCTGTATGTATGTATGTATGTATGTATCCCATATCTATCCCTTACCATACTCATTAGTACTACCAAGATAGTAAATGGGTCTCAAATTCATACCATTTGTGCAGTGGAATGAAGTGGGGGATAGATCTTTGAGAAGACTGGATTGTGAGGATTAGTGAGGACTGAATTGTAATATGATAGTGGGGATTGCTTATCATAGCTTGAGATGGTCTTTGAGGACCTTTCTAAGACTGTGATCTAGGTGAAGCTAATTAATTAAAAAGCTTTTATTAGGAAGCTGGGGTATCCTCTCAGATTGGCTAAGATAATAGGAAAAGATAATGATAAATGATAGAAGGGATGTGGGAAAACTGGGACAATAATACATTGTTGGTGGAACTGTGAACTGATTTAACCATTCTGGAGGATAGTTTGGAACTATGCCGAAAGAGCTATCAAACTATACATACCCTTTGATCTAACAGTGTCTATTGGACCTGTATCCCAAAGAGATGTAAAAGGAGGGAAAAGGACCCATATGTGTAAAAAAATGTTTGTAGCAGCCCTTTTTGTAATGGCAAGGAACTGAAAACCGAGTGGATGCTCATCTTTTGGAAAATGGCTAAGTGATTGTATATGAATGTTATGGAGTGTTATTGTTCTATAAGAAATGATCAATAGGATGATTTAAGAGAGGCCTGAAGAGACTTACATTAACTGATGCTATGTGAAGTGAGAGAGAATAGGGAAACATTGTACACAGCAACAACAAACAAGATTACACAATGATTAATTATGATGGACGTGGCTTTTTTCAGCAGTGAGGTGACTCCAATGGACTTGTGATGAAGAGAGACATCTGCATCGAGAGAAAGGACTGTGGGGACTAAATGTGAATCACAGCATAGTATTTTCATTTTTTTGCTATTGTTTGCTTGGTTTTTGTTTTTTCTCATTTTTTCCCTTTTTGTTCTAATTTTTCTTGTTCAGCATAATTGTGGACATATGTACAGAAGAATTGCACATGTTTAACATCTATTGCTTTCTATCTAGGGAAGGGAGGGAGAAAAATTTGGAATACAAGGTTTTGCAAGGATGTGTTGAAAACTGAGACCCTCTTATTTCTAGGCACAATGTCATTTTCTTGGTCAGCCTGGATAAGTGCTAGGAACTTCATCACCAGCAGGACAGCCCTTAGTGAGATGGGTACTTTGGGGTCTTTTGTGTCTCTTGCATCAGATGATTATGAATATTACTCTGTAAAGGAGAAAGTACAAACCCACTGTAGAATCATGGGATCCATCTGGATCTGGGAGAGACTGCAAAGTTATCTAGCCTCACCCCCCTCAAAGAGAAAATGCCTCCAGAGAAATTCAGTGACATATAGGATCAAAAAGCAAAAGAGTAACATTAAATTTGGCAGGGTACTTTACCACATGACACACACTGAGGAAAAAACTGAGGTTCAGAGAATGTGAATGACTCTCTTTAAGTGTCCTAATAAATGTCCAAATCCAAGTCTCTAGTACTAGATTTAGGGATGTCCTCTATTCTAACCTGACTTTCCTTAGAATCTCATTCAACTAGGCTAGGCTAGACAATCAGGCATGGAGGCATTGTGATCCTGGAAGGTAGAGAGAAAAATTCATTTAAAGAAAGAGTTTTTAATCTGGAGTTTATGAACTTTTTTTTTAAATTGATGTCTGATTTTCAGTATAAGTAGTTTACTTTGCAATTCTATACGTTTTATATTATTATTTAAAAAATATAATGCTAAGATGGGTCCATAGCTGTCACTAGACTGGCAAAGATGTTCATGACATCAAAATGGTTAAAAACTTCTCTCTTATTTTCTTTAATTAAAAAAAAATCCACATTTATTTATTTTATTTTAAATTTATGGAACAAAAAAGCAGTTCCATAACAGTGTATTTAAAAAGATGATTGCACAAGAAACTACAAATCTATTATGTATAACTTGATATTCCTTTCAAATATTTATTAGAGTTATCAGGGAAATTTCTTTTTTCCTTTTTCTTCTTCTCTCCTTCCTTCCCTGCCTTAAATATCTCAACATAAAATGAATTACAGCTATCCAGACTCTTCCTATTAAAGATTACATAGACTGAGGGTAATGTCCCCAGTTTTAGTACTGATAAACTGGAGCTCAGAGAATTCTATGCTCATACAACTACAAAATGGTGAAACCAAGACTAAAATTTGTATTTGAAGGCAGGAAAAAGTCTTTTTCAAGTCCTGTTCTTCTCTTTGTTGTATTTGCTTTGGTTTTTTGAGAGATTTTTAAGATTAAGGTTAGATTTAGGATTAGGGTTAAAGTTAGGAAGCAGGGATACTTGGATATTTAGGTTTAAGATTTGATTTTTATGTGCCTAAAAAGAGATAACAACTGGATATGAGGCTTTTTTAGTCTAGAGATTTCCTGGAGGCTGCACCAGTGCCTGGCACACAGCTGCTGCTCAATAAAACTCATTGACTTGTTGACTTGAGGAAGCTCCTTTGCCAGGGTAGTAATTTATAGTTTATAAGAGCTGCATCAAATAATAAGAGATTAAGTGATTTGCCCATGGTAACACAGCAAAGATACTCCAAGGCAGGACTTGAATTTGACTCTTCCTGGCTTCAAGACCCAAACATATATTTTCTTAATAGAATTCAAATGCTATCTCAACTTTTTGACTGAAAAGACTTAACACATAGTAGGAGTTAAATAAATTTCCAATGAATTAAACCTAATTGAATGACTATTTGATGAATACATAAAATCATATTAAAATAAAATTTAACTAACCAGGTCTTTTGTTTCTTAGTCTTGTGGCACAACCACGGTGCTTCTTTAATATGTCTGACAAATTAGCCAACATCTTTCCATAACTCAGGATTAATCCAGAACTCTATACGTATATGTTGTAGATAAACACATGTTATACATCTATGCTGTATATGTATGTTGTATATATACATGTGTACTCTGGGAGAATGATGAGACATAGTCAGTTTAATAATAGTGGTCCTTGGGATCCTCCTGATCTGTATTGGAATCATGATTCACTAAACAGTGATGAACTATGATTGACTCTTCCTAACTCCATGCAACCAGTTTTCTCATCTGTAAAGTAGAGATAGCAATATTTTTGGTGATTCAAATGATTGTTAGGAAGAAAGTATTTTGTAAATCTTAAAAGTGAGGTTGCAGCAGAAGCAGCTATTATTATGATGTTTGTGTCTGTTTCTCCAGATTCTTCTATGTGATTCTGCATTCAATATCATTTTTTTGGGAGTCATTTGGGATTTTAAAAAATTCTTTTTCATTTTTAAAATATATTTTGCTGATAGATTTTTTTGAGAGAGAAGATAGTTCTTCCCATTCAAATATTCAAACTTTTCTTTGAAATATATATACTCCCCACTAAAAAAAGAGTACCAATGATCAATTATTAGAGTGGCAAGCACTTTAGCACTGACTGTACGATATGGGAGATACTGACACAGGACTGTCCAATACGATGTGCCATCATCAGAGAATATGCTGTGCTCTATGAGCAAAGTAGAGCTGAATTAGCTCACAAGAAATAGAAAATGAGGAAAGTTAGAGTATCCACCTAAAATGTTCATAGGGACTATTTGTATCTGACCTGTGGTAGAGTATTCCAAGCTCATATCAGCCACAGACAAACACATTAACTTGACCCTAACATAGTGATGCCATGTTGGTCCTCTTCCAGGATGAAGAACAACAAACAACGGATTAGGAGAGAACGAGGTAGTATCCTTAATATGGTATCAACACTGTTCTGTGCTTGGGATCAGAGTTTGGTTATTCCTCCAAGTTCCCTTTGACATCTTTATTGTAGTCATTGGATGTGTTCATATCTTGCCTTTATTTTCCTTATATTATGCCAATTCATAAAATTCTTTCCACATTTCTATGCATTTTTCATATTCATTATTTTTGGTATAGGAATATTCTACTCAATTCATTCCACAAGGTTTATTGTATTTTTCACAAATTATTAGAAGCACATGCTGTTTACAGCCTCTAGTTTTCACAAAGAATGTTGATGTATGCACTTTTATTTGTATTCGCATATATGTATGTACATATCTGTGTAAGAATATAGAGATTTCTGGGTCACACAAAAACATTCAATGCATACAAACGCACATACATATATATCTCCCTCATTTAAAAAATATATATTTATTTATATACACACACAATATACATATATTCACACATGTGTATGTGACAACTCCCCCCCACCTTGGAATATAGATCTCTCTGGTCAAACTATATAAATCCTTTCTATTTTTTGCTTTTATAATAGCTCCATTCCCCCACCCCCCTCCAGAATTGTTTGGTCACCTTACAATTAGTGAATTAATGTGCCTATCTGCCTATCTTCCCACAACCCCTTCAACAATGAATTTTCCCATTTGTGACAGCTTGAATATGTGAAGTAATTAGAATTACATTTTAGAAACAAAATTCTGGGCCCTGGGTTTATCCGTTCATCATGTGTCTCAGACCAAGGTTTTGTGGCCAAGCAGTTATTGAGTGATACTGATAATCAGGGCAATCTGCAATAAAGAAATGAGAAGATCAAGGATTATTGGAGGCAAGACCAGTGTTTGATGGAGGCAGTAAACTGTTTAGAAACCTTTTCTTTCAGAATAGGACTAATATGATCTTTTAAAAAATCATTTCAAAGGATCTGAGGTTTTAGTTAATTGAAACTCATGTCAAGGGTAACCAAGCAAATGTCAACATGACTCAATTCTGGATTGAGGGGTAACAGGGAAAATTGCCTGACTCTTTGGTAAGAAGGAGAGCATATAGAAGAGGGGGAGGGACTTGAAAATAATCCATTTAAAATATTTAGCAGAGAGAAGGGGGCGCTAACTCGTGTACTAGATAGAGCATGGCACTTGGAATCAGGAAGACTAATCTTCCTGATTTCAAATCCAGTTTCAGATACTTACTAGCTGTTTGACCCTGGGCAAGTAACTCTGCCTTGTTTGTCTTAGGTTCCTCACATGTAAAATAAGCTAGAAAAGATATTCCAGTATCTTTGTCAAGAAAACCTCAAATGGGGTCATGAAGAATAAGACAAACTGAACAAATTAAGCAAGCAGCAGAGAGAAGTTCCTAGAATTCCAGATAACATTATCTATTTGACCTACTTAAAGTCATTGGATCTCATTTTTATCTTCTTTAAAATGAAGAATTTGAACTAAATTCATTCCAACTCAACTTCTAAGCCCTTCCAAGTCAAATTCCCATGACAGCATGATTCTAGGAATTCAGGAAGATAGCTAGCTTCTATGAATTCAGTTATCAGTTTTTTTGTGACTAAGTCTCAGAGCTATGTAGGCAGGTTGAATTTTCCTTCTGCTCTCCTATCTCACATTACCCAGTATTTCCTTCTAAATATTCTGCGTTAGCTAATCAGTCAAAGAACGCTTACTATTTATCAGGCACTGTGAAGAGGTCTGAGAATACAAAATAAAATATAGTTTTATTGTTATATTGTTTATTTTAATTCTTCCCTAAATTGTTAAAATGATGATGTCCAGAAAATGTTTCTAGAATTAAAACTCAATATGCCTGAAATAGAACTCGGTTTCCCCAAAATTCTTCCCTCTCTAAACAACCCAACCTTTTTTTCTTAGTTGATGAGCCCTTTTGTAGATATGCTTCTAGTTTAAAACCTGAGTCATCTTTGACTGTCTCCTTGTTTTCACTGCTCCCAGAGACAATATATTACCATTTCTATATTTTTTTAAATCCATCCTTCTCTTCACTGGAAAACCTGGCACGATTACTGACAGACAAGGAGAATGATATGAATGCATTAAGCAAAATATTTGGTGATGTTTCTCATAATATTCCTGTACAAAAGGTGGTAAGGTGTGAGTTAAAACTGTTTGAATGACTGAACCCAAAGAATTACTTTTATTGATTTGATGGAAGGATATGGCCAATGGAATGTCACTATGGGTCTGTGCTTGGTCTTGTAGTAGTTAGCATTTGTATCAGTGCTTGGATAAAGGTATAAATGGCACACTGTCAAAATTGCAGATGACACAAAGCTGTGGGGAGTTGCTAATATACTCTATGACAATCAAGATTCAAAAAGGTCTTGTCAGGCTAAAACATTGAGCTGTTTAGAATAAGATGAAATCAATTTAAAGTCTCACTCTTAGGTTTAAGCAAATCAATTTCACAAGATTGTTAGACAAGTTTGTCTGAGAAGGAACAGAGAGGAAGAAATCGATGATAAAAGAGACTATGATCCCATAGATATCAAAATATTAATGGCATCATTATTTGTTCTAGAAAAATAAAACCGTTCATCCTTGTGTGGTGAAAAGAAAACTTTACAAATCTTAAAATCAAAGAGCTGACTTTAAGATCCACCTCTCACATACAGTATCAGCCCAATACTGGGCAAGACACTTAACCCTCCTTGTCATAGCAACTCTCTAAGATTAAGGATGGCTGTGTAGCTCCCATTGATGGAGAGAGTTTCCTATCTGGATGGTCTTTATACCAATGATGTCACTGATTCTTACAGAGAGAAAGCTAGAAACAGTGGTTGCCCATTAAGTGAGAAATGAATGAACAAATTGTGCTGGGTACATTGATGGAATAGAATATCATTTTATTATAAAATGATTAATATGAGAAACTTAGAGAAAATGGAATTTATATGAAATTCCTCACATAACATGAGAAATATCATTTGAATTCTTTCAGATTTTGTACCTTTGAAATAAACACTTAAATTGGTTTCATAGTTAACAGATAACATGAGAAAATTCATTTGAATTGATGCAGAGTGAAGAAAAGATACTCAGGAACATAATACACAAAGTGACTATAATCTTATAAATGAACATCTGAGGCTTCTTTGTTCTGATTAAATGCAATGACAATTCTTTTTAGGTTCAGGAGAGTTCATGAAAACTGCTTCTCTCCTCATAGTTGAGGGGAGGGAGGCTTTGGATACAGAATGTTTCCTTTACTGTCAAAAGTGTTTTCATTCAGTTTGATTTGCTTTAATAATTTTGAAGGATTATAAGAAGAATTCTAAGAGGTGGAAGAGATGGGATGAGAATTACTGCAGCATTAAAAGTAAGCAGCATATATAATTTTTTTAAATAAGGTTTTTAATGGATTGCATGTTCATTATGAATTAATTGTGAGTGTAATAGAATTAAAATAATAATGTAATAGAATAATTAAAATGGTGCAGTGAATAGAGTATGCTGGTCCTAGAGTCAGGGAGACCTGAAATCAAATAGAATTTCAAACACATACTAGCTAAGGCACATCAGTTAACCTCTCTTTGCCTCAGTTTCCTCAACTATAAAATTGGCACTTATATCTTAGGGTTGTTGTAAGAATGAAATGAAAGCATATTTACAAAGCATTTAGCATTGATGTTGATGATGATGATGGTGGTGGTGGTGGTGCTGCTGCTGTGCTCCTGATGATGATGATTAATATCTGTTGGCATCCAAGAAAGTTTCAGCCTCTTAATGCAGTCTAAGAAACAGAGTATTAAGTCATACCAATCTTGGTTCTGGTATAGTCTACTGGTTTAGCCAAGGGCAGAGGTACAGATCATTTATTTGATCTTCCCTTGGCTTGAACTAATTTCCATTTTTATTACTGCTAAGCAAAAGTCTTAGTTCCCTTCAAGTTCCAGCTCAAGTAGCACCTTTTGCATAGTCTTTCTAGCTTTTCTCAACTCCAGATGTCTATATCTGCAAAATTATTTTCTATCTGTTTTATGTGTGCTTTGAATAGGAATCTTGCTATCTTGCTGCCTGATAGAATGTAAGCTTCCTGAGGGCAAGGAATGCTTTGCTTTTGTCTCGATGCTCAATGCCTGACACACTTTAAGTGTTTAATAAATATTTGTGCTTTGATTACCTCCACTTCTTGATGATTCAATGTATATTTTCTTGAAACATATTTTTTGTCCCAGAGAAATCCATTCATATGTTTGTCCATATATTCATTTGTCAATGCCTACGTGCATATGTTTATTCAACAACAACAACAAAAACAAGAACAAAAATCAAGTGCCTATTGGTGCTCCTTTCCTGTCTTTTCCCCCTTTCATAGGGCTGTCTAGGAAGAAGATAAGACATTAATAGATAACTAGAATATCCAATCACAGATAAATGCTTCAGAGAGGTCTAAAATCCTAGAAAAATAGAAAATAACATTTCAGGAAATTGAACATGTTCATGACAAAGCCTCATCTTTATGTCATTCTCTTCCTGGGAATTTCATTCTTCTTCAGTGTACCTCTTGTTTTAACCCAAGATTTATGTTTCAGAAAAATGCCACTCATCTGAGAGTCTATTTCCTGATTTCAATATCTCTAAGCTTCTAATTAACAAAAGCTTTTTTCTCAGTTCAGTAAAGATAATCAAAATGATGTCTATTTAAAGCAAGAATACTTTCTCTTTTTCAGTCAACCATAATTTGATCAGATTTCAGAAGGGCTTTTTTTGGGTCCACACTGGTAGAAATGTGAAATAACCAAGCAGTTAAAATTCATGATCTACACTTTGTGTCATTATGATTGCATTAGCATGAAATTATGGTTCTAGTTAGTCATAATTATACTCATAATTATTCAATTTATCACTATAGGTCCTCCTGGAAGTTTTATTGGAGGAGTTATTAACATTAATAAATTGTTTTTCTTCATATCCATATTATTAATTCTCCTCATGTTTGATGTGATCTATTACCCATAAAATTTGAGCAAACCCTGGGCATCGTGGGGCTGCTGAGTGACAGTCCAGAAATACTTTGTCAAGATCCCTGACTCAATGGTGGTGGTATGGAGGAAGGACATGTAATAAGCCAGAGTCTTCTTTTGAAAGGGTAGTTAGTCAGGGACATTGATAAATGCTGAAAATTGCTCAGTGATTGTGATTCAGAAAGAAAACAATGCCATTTGAAAGTAGCCCTGGCTCTTCTCCATGAACTTGTATGGGTCTCCTCTCCTCTCAATAATTCAGTCTTCTCCTTTTATAAAATGAGGTTAGCCTGAATGAGATCTAATCTCCATTCCCCACAGAGAATGTAAATTCCCTAAGGGCAGGAACTATTTAAGGTTTTCATTATATCCCCATCACCCAGTATGTAGTAAAAGCATAAGTCCTCACTCATTGATTGCATGCTTGATTTATTAAGGGGTTTGGATTCAGATGATGATTAAGAGCACTTCCATTTTTTTATTGCTGGGATTCTATATTCCTATACCAGCATGTTCCATATTGTTAAAATCCTATGTTCCCCTCCACTTTGTGTCCACTGGTTCATATTCTTTCGCCCAACTCACACTCTTTCCTGTGCAATGTCTTTTTTGATCAGCCCAGGCCTTAATAATTGCTCACCTCAAAATGTCTATAGCATGAAAAATCTGTATTTTTCAACTCACCCGTAACTTGGACTTTCTGATTGTCTTATCTATCCATGCCCTTTAGCCCAATTAGATTGCAATTTCCCAGAGGATAGAGGTTATATGTCATTTGTCTTCATTCATTGGTTGTTTGGTGACTCCTGTGAGCAAGTTATCATCCAGGGGGACCGCTGATTTCCACCACCTTAATGACTTCCTACAGATGATAAAGCAGCTATTGTGGATTCATTGCTATATGAACATTGCCACACTCCATCACAAGATCTCATACCACATTAGAACGAACCAAATGTTTTGGGTTTAAGTGGGAGGGGATAACAGTCGTTTTGTATAGTTTTGAAAACTTTGTATCTTCACTACATCCTCACTAGATTGTAAATCTCCAGGGCAGGCTCTGTTTTATTTTTGTCAGTGGGAGGGGATAACAGTCGTTTTGTATAGTTTTGAAAACTTTGTATCTTCACTACATCCTCACTAGATTGTAAATCTCCAGGGCAGGCTGTTTTATTTTTGTTCTTGTATGTCTGGTGCCTACAATCATACTTTTCACAAAATGGTTGCTTCATTGCTTTGATTCAATATTCCTGTGTCTGATATGTTCCATATTGCTAATATTTTATATTCATCTCTACCAATATATATCTTCTCTCTTTTGTGAAGACTAATCAAGCTATTGGTTGGTTAATTGGTTAATTCAACATCAAGAAATACTCATTAGATGTGATGAGATGAGAGATGAGACAGAATCAGAGATTTGGATGGGAAGGAACATGAAGCACCACAGAGTTTGATCCTCTTGTTTTATAGATGATGGCCTCAAGGAGGGGAACTGGCTTTCCCAGCTGGTACACATTTAATCTGAAGACTTGATTTGAACTTGGTCTTCCTGTTTCCAAGTTCAATGCTCCATCCATGCTGATCTCAAATAAAGAGGTTCTGGGAAGCACAGTAGGAAGAGGGGCTTGGATCGTAGAACAGAGACACTTGGGATACATTGTGTTCTTGAGTCCTGGATGTTCAGAAAATCTGCATGGTATACTTACACCCTCAACAGAGGGAGACTAGTTGCTTCCCTGATCCCTCTGAACCACTGGCCAAATCACTACTTGGAATCAAGTTTTCCTCATGGAAGACCATTCCATAATTCATTTTGCTGGAGAAGCCACATCACACTGCATTTATTTACATAGCTGCAGGACCCAGAGAGAAATAAAAAATCATGAATATTCATGAGACATAAATAGGCAATGAATGGCACAGGCCCCGAGGTGCTGCCTGCTTCTTGAGGCACATCTCCACACGCTGAGAATGCTTGTCAACTGGTTTCTATTGGCAGGAAAACACCCAGCTTAATACACAGAGGTTTATGCTTAGAAGGAAAAGGACACCCAGAATACATAGCCTTTCTCCTCTCTTTTGTAGGTAATTTCAGGCAAAGTTACTCTATCAAAGTGGGGTTCCCAAATGGAGCAATCATTCTGATAATTCATAGACTGGAAGCCACTTCCATTTCAATTACTGGCCTTTTTTGGGGAGGGGGGAGGGTAATGAATGGATTGTGAACTGAATTGTTCAGATAAAGAACAGGGATCTCACTGTCAAAAGTTTGGGCTCTTAAACTGATTAACAAAGGTATCCTGGAAACTTTATAATATGAACGTGATCTTTCTTACTTAACGGAAAGACAATAAGGTATAATGGCTAGTTCTGGACTTAGAGGAAGAATGACCTGGGTTCAGATTTTCCTTTTGCTGCTCTATGTGTTACCTGCGAAAGTCCCTGAATCTCTTTGACCCTCTGCTCCCTCATCTGTAAACTGAAGATAATTGTTAAATCTATTTCACAAGCTTCTGTGAGGATTAAATGACATAGTATATAAAAAGAGGTTTGCAAACCTTGTATCACTGTCATACAAGCTGTTTCTATTATTCTTAATCGGTTTCAACCTCTATTTCCACTTTTATAAAATGTAAAGAATGATCCTTTGCTATTTAAACCATCTATAAAGCAGCTAGTGTAGCACAGTGGAAAAAATGTTGGGCCTGGACTCAGGCAGATTCATCTTCTTGAGTTCAAATCCAGTGAGAGACACTTAGTAGCTGTGTGACCCTGGGAAAGTCACTTTATCTTGTTTGCCTCAGTTTCCTCATCTGTAAAATGAATTGGAGAAGGAAATGGTAAATAACTCTAGGACCTAAAGTGGTCATAAAGAGTCAGGCAGGACTGAAATGACTGAAAAATAACTGAAACCACCAAAAAAAAAAGTTTTGAAGGAAATAATTCAAGAAACTGGGAGTTTGAATTACTATTTTATTATTATTAATATTAGTCAAATTATTTATCTTTATTATACCTCATTAATATAGATGCATCCTAGAGATAATTTTAATATTCTAGTATTGATTGCCTAAACTGTGCTTAAAGTGAACCAAGTTCCCTCTTCAAGGACCTTCCATTCTGCTTTGGAGATATTGAATTTGCCTAGAGGCTTGGGAATCTGATTGAGAGGACTTTAAAGTGAAAGGAAGGAAACTGCCTTTATACATGGACAGGACAGAATTGCAGTAGCTCAAAAGAAAAGTGAGATATGCAGATTTAGAAAATCTAAATCAAATATTCATATGGACTACCTGTGTCCAGCCCGTGGCATAGATTTCTGGGCTCACATTAGTCTGGTCTGATTATCCGCAGTTGGATGCATTGTAATTGGAGTCTAACATGGTGATGTCATTTTGGTTCTCTTTGAGAAAGGACAACAACCAAAGAAATTGTGACCAAAAAAATTGAGGAACCATTAATATATACTGCTTTCTAATCACATAATCAATTATATGGAGAATTGATAAATACTAATTTATTATGTTGAGAACATAAGTTCACTAAAGAAAAAAAAAATCAATGATCGCTGAGAAGCAATTTCAGTGCCTTTGTGTGTTTTGATCCCATAAGCAGGATAGATAATGGTGGATTTTCAAGAATTTCAAAGAGTAACTAAGGAAAGATAATGATCCACATAGACCAAAGTATAGATGATGGACAAGGAAGATTTGTATCAGGTACAACAAGAAACTTGTAGGAAACACCAAGATTATAGCTGATTTTTCAAGCTGTTGATTTGAAGATAGAGAAGGTTCCAACTAGTTAACATCAGGCTAGAGATGAAATCTCAGCTTGATTTAAAATGGTGGTTATGAAATTAAGACAGAAATTCTTATCACATATTTTTTATTAAATTTTTTTTATTTTCAAAAAAATGTATAATTTTCAACACCTACCCTTGCAGAACCTTTTATTCCAAATTTTTTCTCTCTTTATTCCACCCACCCCTTCCCCTAGATATCAAGTAATCCAATATATAATAAAAATGTTCAGTTCTTTTATATATATTTCCATAGTTATCATGGTGCACAAGAAAAATCAGATCAAAAAGGGGAAAAATGAGAAAGAAAATAAAATGTAAGCAAACAACAAAAAAGTGAAAAATAACTATCCTGTGATCCATACTCAGCCCCTATAGTCATCTCTGCATGCAGATGGCTCTCTCTATCACAAGATCATTGGAACTGGCTGAATTATCTCATTGTTGAAAAGAACCACTTCTATCAGAACTGGTCATTGTATAATCATTTTGTTGCTGTGTACAATGTTCTCCTGGTTCAACTTACTTCACTTAGCATCAGTTCATGTCTCTCCAGGCCTCTGTGAAATTATCCTGCTGCTTGTTTCTTATATTATAATAATTTTTCACAACATTCATATACCATAACTTATTTAGCCATTCTCCAACTGATCAGCATCACTCAATTTCCAGTTTCTTGCCACTACAAAAAGGGTTGTTATAAACATATTTGCACATATGGATCCTTTTCTCTTTTTTATGATCTCTTTGGGGTGTAGGCCTAGTAGAGACACTGCTGGATCAAATAGCATACACAGTTTGATAGCCCTTTGAGCATAGTTTTAAATTGCTCTGAAGAATGATTGGATCACTTCACAGTTTCACCAACAATGTATTAGTGTCCCAGTTTTCCCACACTCCCTCCAACATTCATCATTATCTTTTCCTTTCACCTTAGCCAATATGACAAATGTGTAGTGATACTTAAGAGTTGTCTTAATTTGCATTTCTCTGATCAATAGCGATTTAGAGAATTTTTTCATGATTAGAAATGGTTTTAATTTCTTCATCTGAAAATTGTTTATTGATATCTTTTTGACTATCAATTGGAGAATGGCTTGAATTCTTATAAATTTGGTTCAATTCTCTATATTTTTGTACAAAAACTTTTTAAAATTTATATGCTCAAAATTATCCATTTTGCATTCCATAATGTACTCTAGGTTTTTTTTTTCTTTTTGGTCACAAATCCCTTCCTTCTCCTCAGATCTGAGAGGTAGACTATCCTTTGTTCTTCTAATTTGTTTATAGAATTATTATTTATGCCTAAATCATGAACCCATTTTGACCTTATCTTGCTATAGGTATTAGATGTGCATCAATGCCTAGTTTCTGCCATACCAATTTCCAATTTTCCCAGCATTTTTTGTCAAATAGTGAGTTTTTATCCCAGAAGCTAGGGTCCTTGGGCTTATGAAACACTTGTTTACCATAGTCATTGACTAGTGTGATTTGTTATCACAAATTTTGTGGGACAAAAAGTACAGCAAAGAAGCTAATGATAAACCATATGGTCCAGGACATTTGTGTAATGTGTATGAATGTATGTCTACTCCTAAAGTAGACATACATATGTGCCTACATACCTAATATAAATATGTTAGCATCCCTTGCACCTAGCATCGTATCTACTATGTAGCAATAAATGTTTGTTTATCATTTTATAGTAATTTACCTTTGTGTATGTTTGTATAGATAAACAATATATGCATAGGTAGACATAGTCATATATACATATATGCATGTAGATATGCACAACAATAAACAATATGTACATATAAAAAGTCATATATGCATATAAATGCACACATATACACATATAATCATATATGAAAACAAATACACAAAGCAGGGTTAATAAGAAAAAGAAACAAGATAGTTAAGATGGGGTAGATTAGATGGGAGAGAGTGGAACAGTGTACATTCAAAATATTGGCTCAAGTGTTGAGGACTAGGGATAAAAGAGTGGAATATAATAGAGGTTATTTGAGTGAAGATCAATAGAAACCGAGAGAAAAAGGATATTGCTATTGGAGTATACTTCAAAATAACAACAGAAAGATGAAGCAAAAGAAGAAGTTTAAGAAACATCACAGTCCTGGCACTGATTTCATAAAGAGGTAGTGGGAACTTCTGTTATCCATAAATATGCTCCAGTTGTTCTTTCTATCTAAAATAGGGCCCTTAATATATATATTTTGGTGAACCTTAATGTGAATTTTATCCTTCAAAAAGTGAAGGATCCAAAGGAAATCTTTTCTTTTTTGTCTTATTTTCACTGACAAAAAACTGATGGCTGGAGTGAACATGTAGTGAGACATGGGGAGAAATTGTCTCTCCATCTCAGAATTTGTCATAGGGAAGGAGAGAAAAGCTGGGCACAGTCTAACATTAACCCTCAATTTTAGAGGGATTGATTCGACAAGTTCAGCAAAAGGATATTCAAGAAACAATAGATTTAAATTACTCAAGGCAGGTTGGCCCATGAGCACTAGAAAGCTCTCAAGAAAAAAACTCTGAAGGTATGAATAGTGATAATTCTGATGAGGAGTGAATGAATGAATGAGAGAGAGATAAAGAGAGAGAGAGAGAGAGAGAGAGAGAGAGAGAGAGAGAGAGAGTGTGTGTGTGTGTGTGTGTGTGTATAAAATGATATAGATGGAAAGAGAACTCATTAATCACCTTAGATCATTAAAAGATATGTACAAAAATGGGAAGCAAAAGCAAATGATGAAAAGGGAGTAGTTCAGTTCTGGAAGAACAGTGTTGAGATCATTAATACTCCACAAAACAGTTTAGTGAAGAAAAGTACAATAGTTACACTGAGGAAAAGAGAGCAGGAAAAGATAAGCTAGAAAGTCTCTCTTTGCAAGAGGTATCTCATTCATTGCAACAGACATTGCAAGGAGTAAGAGCCACTCAACTCTTGCTTGGCTTTTTTTTTTTTTTTTTTTGAACAAGGAGGAACATTGTTGGAATGAAAACATCAAAACAGAAATCACAAATAGAAGGTTAATACCCAAGATAATCCAAAAGATGGGAAGAGACAAAGTTAATATGCTCCATGATATTCTCAGAGACTAAGAGGAGGAATCATTGTCAGTGATAATTGAATAAATATGGAGAACAAAACAAAGGCAATGGGGTTTGGAAATGAACAAATGCAATTTCACTTTTCAAAATAGGAAGAAAATTAATTCTGCAAACTACGGAGTAATGACCTTGACATTGATTCCTGGCAATTTGAAAGAATGGTTAGTGAACTTAGAGGTGTTAGGTTGATCACAAGGAGCCAGCCTAGCTGAGATGAAATGGGTCTTACCAAAATAAGTGTTTAAAACTAGACTAGACCATTGGGAAACTATGGCTATCTATCTATCTATCTATCCATCTATCAACTTAGATTTTAGACAAGCATTAATGAGTTCAATTTTTCAATTAATCAATAAGCCAAACATTTTTGAGGCATTTACTGTGTGCTATGGTCTCTATGGTAGGCTCTGGGGATAGAAAGACAAACGCAGAAGTCTGTGCCCTAAGAGAGCCTCCATTCTGTTAGAGGTAAAATGATATGTATTTGCAAAGTGAAGAGATTCTTTATAGCAGTAATGTCTAGTTGGAATAAGAAAACACATTTTTATATTGAACGATATCCTCCCCTCTTGGGAAAAAGACAGAAAGATGTTGGCAAGATGCTAATACAACTGTATTAGGCCAATTTGGAGCTGGTAAATGGCCTGAATCGAAGTATTGTCAATAGTGGCTCATTGTCAACCTGGAATTGTTCTTTAGGTGTCTGCCCTGAGGCTGTGCTTGGCCCCTTGCTGCTTGACATTGTTTTAAAATCAATGACTTGTATAAAGCCATAAATGTATCTTTATTAAATTGTTTAATGCCACAAAACCGAAGAGATAACTGGAAGACAGAAGTAGGATTTATAAAGAAAAAAAATAGTTCAAATACTGGACTGAATATAAATACTCAAATACACTTATTCAAACTATCCAGGGACCCCAATGATGTGGGCATTCTCTTCAATGAAGCAAATGTCATCTTTTCCCTGATTGTCCATATAGTGTGAGTATTACTGCTTCATAATTTTAGCACAGGAGTACTATCCAAGGTATACCCATTCCTATTGAAAATACTAGAGAGCAAAGAGATAAAGGGGGTTTTCCTTAAAATAATAAGCAATATCTAAAACTGACAGCAAACATTATCTGTAATTGAGAGAAGCTGGACACATTCCCAATAAGGTTAGGGATGGAATCAAGCATTCCCATTATCACCACTATTATTCAAACATTGTCCTAGAAATGTTGACCTTAGCAATAAGAAAAGAAAAAGAAATTAAAGGAATTAGAATAGGTGATGAGAAGATTAAACTATCACTCTTTGCAGAGGATATGATGATATATTTAAAGAATCCTAGAGAATCATCCTATATCCTACTCAAAACAATTAACAACTTCAGCAAAGATGCAGAATATAAAATAAATTCACACAAATCATCAGCATTTCTATATATTACTGATAAAGCCTAGTAGCAAGTGATAGAAAGAGTAATCCCCTTTAAAAATAAATGGGCAAATTCTCCAATTGAAAAATGGTCAAAGGATATGAACAGACAATTCTCAGATGAAGAAATTGAAACTATTTCTAGTCATATGAAAAGATGCTCCAAGTCATTATTAATCAGAGAAATGCAAATTAAGACAACTCTAAGATACCACTACACACCTGTCAGATTGGCTAAGATGACAGGAAAAAATAATGATGATTGTTGGAGGGGATGCGGGAAAACTGGGACATTGATGCATTGTTGGTGGAGTTGTGAACGAATCCAACCATTTTGGAGAGTAGTTTGGAATCATGCTCAAAAAGTTATCAAACTGTGCATACCCTTTGATCCAGCAGTGTTACTACTGGGATTATATCCCAAAGAGATTATAAAGAAGGGAAAGGGACCTGTATGTGCACGAATGTTTGTGGCAGCCCTTTTTGTAGTGGCTAGAAACTGGAAACTGAATGGATGTCCATCAGTTGGAGAATGGCTGAATAAATTGTGGTATATGAATATTATGGAATATTACTGTTCTGTAAGAAATGACCAACAGGATGATTTCAGAAAGGCCTGGAGAGACTTACACGAACTGATGCTGAGTGAAATGAGCAGGACCAGGAGATCATTATATACTTCAACAACAATACTGTATGATGACCAGTTCTGATGGATCAGGCCATCCTCAGCAACGAGATCAACCAATCATTTCTAATGGAGCAGTAATGAACTGAACTAGCTATGCCCAGAAAAGAACTCTGGGAGATGACTAAAAACCATTACATTGAATTCCCAATCCCTATATTTATGCACACCTGCATGGGAGATGACTAAAAACCATTACATTGAATTCCCAATCCCTATATTTATGCACACCTGCATTTTTGATTTCCTTCACCAGGTATACTTATTGTGTATCTAATTTATATTTTAATATATTTAACATCTACTGGTCATCCTGCCATCTAGGGAAGGGGGTGGAGGGGGGTAAGAGGTGAAAAATTGGAACAAGAGGATTGGCAATTGTTAATGCTGTAAAGTTACCCATGTATATATCCTGTAAATAAAGAGCTATTAAAATAAATAAATAAATAAATAAATGGGCAAAATCAAATATTTGGTGTCTACCTGCCAAGACAAACCCAGAAACTATACACACCTAATTACAAAACACTTCTCATTTAAATAATGTCAGATCTAAACAACTGGAAAATATCAATTGCTCATGGGTAGGCCAAGTTGATATGATAAAATGACAATTCTACCGAAATTAGTCTACTTGTTCAGTGCCATATCAAACTGCCAAAAATTATTTTATAGAGCTAGAAAAAATAACAACAAAATTCATCTGGAAGAATATAAGGTCAAGAATATCAAGGAAATAAATGAAGAGAACACAAAGGATGGTGGACTAGCAGTACCAGAAGTAAAACTATATTATAAAAGCAGCACTCATCAAAACCATTTGGTATTGGCTATGAAATGGAGTGGAGGATCACTGGAACAAGTTAGATAAACAAGGCACAATAATCAATGACTATAATAATCTAGTATTTGATAAAACCTTAAATTCCAGCTTCTGGGGTAAAAATTTGCTATTTCAAAAAAAATACTGGAAAATAATGTCAGACACTCAGCATAGACCTACATCTCAACACCCCATTCCAAAATAAGGTCAAAATGGGTACATGATTTGAACATAAAGGGTGATAACATAAGCAAATTAGGAGAGCAAGGGATAATTTAATCAGATCGTTAGGGAAAGGAAAAATTTATGACCAAAGAACTAGAGAACATTATGAAATGCAAAATGGGACAATTTTGATTACATTAAATTAAAAAGTTTTTGCACAAAGTCAATACAAACAAGATTAAAAGGGAAGTATAAAGCCAGGGAAATTTTTTTATAGTCAGTGTTTCTGATAAAGGTCTCACTTCTAAAATATATAAAGAACTTTGTCAATTTTATAAGAATATAAGTCACTCCCCAATTGATAGTCAAAAGATATGAACAGACATTTTTCAGATGGTGAAATTAGAGCCATCTATAGTCATATGAAAAAAAATGCACTAAATTACTATTTATTAGAGAAATGTAAATTAAAATAGCTTTGAGGTACCACCTCAACCTCTCAGATTGGCTAAAATGACAGGAAAAGATAACGACAAATGTTGGAGAGAATGTAGGAAAACTGGGACATTGTTGGTGAAGCTGTGGAATGATTCAACCATTCTGGAGAGCAATTTTCAACTATACCTAAAGGGTTATAAAACTGCATTCTCTTTGACTCAGCAGTACTCCTACTAGGTCTGTATCCCAAGGAAGTCATAAAGGAGGGAAAAGGACTCCACATGTGCAAAAAATGTTAATAGCAAAGAATCAGAAAATGAGTAGATGCCCATCAATTGGGGAATGGCTGAACAAGTTGTGGTACATGAAGGTAATGGAATATTATTGTTCCATAAAAATGATGAACAAGCTGATTTTAGAAAGGCCTGGAAAGATTTACACAAACTGATGCTGAGCAAAAGAAGCAACACCAGGAATACAGTGTATACAATAATAGCAAGAATGTGATGATCAGCTATGAACGATTTGGTTCTTCTCGGTATTTCAGTGCTCCAAGGCAATGCCAATAAACTTTGGATAGAAAATGCCATCTGCATCTAGAACAAGAACTATGGAGATTGAATGTAAATCAACACATGCTATGTTCGATTTTTTTGTATTTTTTTTTCTCTTGTGTTTTTTTTTCTTTTGCTCTGATTTTTCTCTCCCAACATGATTCATAAAGAAATGTCTTTAAAAAAGTTAATATGCGTGTATAATCAGAAAAGAGTAAAACAATTAAAAACCGTTCTAATGGATGAGAAAAGGAAGGGAGAATATTCAGAAATAAAAGTGATATGAAACAAAATCTCTCTCCCTCTCCCTGTTCTTCTCCCTCCCTCCCTCCTTCTCTCTCTCTCTCTCTCTGTTTGTCTGTCTGTCTGGCTCTCCCTCCCTCCCCTTTCTCCTTCCCTCCCTCCCCACAACTTCAAACTACTGAGATTTTTCTAGCTATCTCTTATCATTATAGTTGTTCCAGTTAACAGTATCATGGGAAAAAGTTCCGTAGAGTTGACCCCCTTGGCTAGTAGAGATAGTTTCCCTCTTCTTCAATCATATAAGTGTTTCAGGAGATTCTGAAGAACTAAAGTGACTAACTATAATGTAATCTCTTCTTTCCTCTTCCCCAAGGGCAGTTAATCCTGTGTAACTTGTACCCCTCTGGATGGATCTCCTTGCTCCCAGAGAGGATCTGCTCAGGGATTTATGGAGTCTTGTCTTTTTTCTCTTATCTCTACCTGAAAGCCATGTATGATTGAGGCAGTCATGAAGGATTCTTAAAGCAATGGTCAGCCTCTTATTTCCAAAGCTGAGATGGGATAGAAGTAAAAATGAAGCTAATGGTGTTCATTCCCAGATCCCCTTCCAGAGAGTGATCCTCTTTTTCCTTTTTCTAAGCATTTACTTGTTCTTTTATCCCTGATAAATGCCCAGATGACCAATATATCCTTCCTTTTTCTCTCCTCCCTTCTTCCCTTCCTCCTTCCCTCCCTCCCTGCCTCCCTCCCTTTCTTTCTTCCTCCCTCCTTTCCTTCCTTCCTTCCTTCCTTCCTTCTTTCTTCTTCTTCTCTCTTTATATATATATACCCACATACATAAGCACATATTATTATGAAACAAATGAATATGAATGAATAGCTTGGTATTGATAACAGCTGGGATTCTGTGAAAAAAGAAGCAGGTTTATGGAAGGCTGATATTTGTAGATTGCCTATACTCCATATCATGAACTGGAACATCTGCAGCTGTTTTTATTAGACTCTATATTTCTGCTCTTAAAGTGGCTACTCTGTGTTTGAGATGTAGTGGCTAAAAATGGGGGTGGCAGATTCTTGGCTAATAGACCAGAGAATATTTGTGAACCACAGTTGAGGACAAAGGAGACAACATCTGGATGTACATGCCTCAGAAGCCAAGGCCTGTTCTCCTTTATAAGATGGCTATTCATCAATATGGATCCATTTGACTGAAGACACTTAGATTTCTATGGATTTGGAGACCAAAAGATTAAAAAATGTGGACAGAATAGACTATTAGGTTAAAACAAAATAATTTTAATTGGGGTAAATGTAAGATAAGATGTCACTTTTGACTCTGCTTCACATTAATGTACCTAGATGGTACAATGGATAGTGTTAGGCTTGTAGGCAGGAAGACTCATCTTTATGAACTCAAATCTAGTCTCAAATATTTACTAGCATTGTGACCCTGGGCAAGTCAGTTAACCTTGAATGCTTGAGTCTCCTCATCTGTGAAATGAGCTGGAGAAAGAAATGGTAAATTATTTTAGTATCTTTGCCAAGAAAACCCAAATTAGGGTCACCAAGATTCAGAGATGATTGAAAACAATGGTACAAGAACAGCAAAATCAGTTTCACAAGTCTAAGAGGGACATGATATAGTTAAAATGGATAAGCCAATAATGTGGTAAGGAACCCCAAAAAAATAATTTGATCTTGAGATGTATTGTAAGGCAGAACTTCTTGGATAAGGAAGGATCTCTGTGCTCATTCCTGCTTAGGTCATATTTGGAGCTTCGTGACTTATTTTCTTGTGCCACTTTTTCAATCACTGATAAGATGGAGAACATTCAGAGGAAGGCAAGTGGTTAAAAGGTCTTGTATTTATGCCACATGGAATCAGCACAATTGAAGGGAAGACCCATGAGTGTGTTATATATGAGTTTGTGTGTATGTGTGCCTTTACAGGCATGAATTTTTATGGCTGTGCATGTGTGTGTATGCATGTGTCTTTAAGCATCGTTTCATGTAAAGGGATTAGACTCATTCTCTTGATTTCCAGAGGTCAGATGACATATGGATAGAACAGAAATGATAAAGTAGAACATTTGCTTGTGATGTAAGGAAACACTTTCTCACAATTAGGGTTGTCTAAAAAAGTGAGCAATCAGAGCATGTGTGTGTGTGTGTGTGTATGTGTGTGTGTGTGTGTGTGTGTGTGAGTTGGGGGAGTAAGCTCCCTTTTTGTAGTTCTGCAAGCAAAACCTTCATAACCACTATTTGGGAGAGATTTGTTAGAGGCCATCAAGATCCTGACTTGTTCTGAGATTCTGTGAGACTAAGACTGGACGAGTATTCAAAGAATGAGAATTCAAATTCAAAGAATGGTATAAAGGGCTTCTACTCTTGGTCTTAGAGAAGCAGCAGAAAGCACACTGAATGAAGGTCGAGGAGAGCCACCTCTCACCCTGCTTGACATTATGCCATGATGACCTTAACAAGTCGATGCAGAGTTTGTAAGGGCAGCTATGGAGGCCCTCTGTCAATGGGAGCCTGATAAGGAGCTTGAAGACTACTGATATAGGATTGAACCAAAGGGATTCTCTTTCAGGTCCAAGCCACCCTGACCATCCTCTTCAGTCCTGCCAGCTCTAAGATTCAATGACTTGGAAGTGTGAATTAAAACAAGAAGTGACACAGGGATTTCTTTCTGAAGTCTGTCACTCTCCCTTGCAAATTCCTATTCATTTTTGAAGTCCAGCCTCCAGAGCCCAGAAGTGCAAAGACAAATAAAGTGGTGAGAAAGAGAAGACCGTTGTTCCTCTAAATCCCAAATTTGCCTGCGGTCATTGATGACTTGGATGTACTTGTCTATGGATAGCATGTTGTTTTAAATACACCCCACACAGCAAAGAGGCATAAACTATGGAGGTATTAACCCAGTTCAGAGTAGAAATAAGCCCTGACTGTACCTAACAAGCTGAATGCTGATCTTAAGGATTCTTTAGCTGAATAATTCCAGAGCCAGCCTATTAATGGCCACAGCGTGGGAAGGATCAGAGGTCTTTGAGCAATGTCTTTTTATAGAGTTTTTTAAAGAGACAGGTGCTTTGAAAGTGGTTGGAGATAAATGGGCTGCATTCATTACTTTTGCCACTTAACATTTCTTTTCCCCGATATGGAGTGTGAGACGCTAATCACTTCTAAATTATATTCTTCCATTGCCAAAGTAGCAGAATAAAACTCTGGGACAATGAGTTTGAATGAAGATGGAAAACTTAATGCCAAAACTATGGTCAATGGGCAGCTATTTTAGGACCAGAAGCGGGAGAGAATAAAAGAACAGGCTTATGCTCATTGAGAACCTCTGTGACCATTCCCATCTGGGTAAAAAATGGATTAATTTGAGGGAGTGAGGCTGTGCCCATTATAAGCCTAGGCATAAATATAGTTGTCAGTTGCCTGGGCAAAACGAGGCAAGGGGCTCTTAGGTTACTCCTATTTAATATATTTCTTCACCCATTAGGGAATAAATACATTCGACATCCCCTCACGGTACTGGCAAACACCAGGCAATTGACCATACTGCCTGCCTTCCCTTTGGTCCAGGACTCTGTGAGTCAGTAGAACATTGGGAGATACTGCAGTAGTCAAGTGAATCTTCTCAGAAAGCACATGAAAAAATTGATCAGTCCTTTTGGCCTCTCAGGGTAGGCACGGGAAGATTTGCAGCAAAGAAAGAAGTCTGCCATTCCAACTCCTTTCTTTTATATATGACAAGATTGAGACTCCTTGAGTCTAGGAAGCTTGTTCCAAGTTATACACATGATAAGTGACAGATCTGGATTTAAACCTGGATTTACTGACTACAAATCAAATTATTTTTCTCTAAAATCAGCAATCACTATCTTTTGTTTTTACATTTCCTAATTTCCTCCTTTATTCCTCTATCCCAGTCTACCACCATCTTATAACACAAAAATTTCTTTTAAAGCAAAAGAGTAAGAGAGGGAAAATCAGCAAAACACATTAATACATTGACAAAATTGGGCAATATATGTGATGCTTATATTATTCAATTATTATTCAAACAGATAGATCTCCTACACTATTCCTATAGTAGCAGGTGACCGCTCCAAAACCATTCAGCTATCATTTATTAAGCTATTATTATACAAAGTCTTGGGCAGAGTGGATACATTTTTTTTAAAGCTTCATCTCTGCTTTCCAGGAGCTGAAGGTCTACTCCTACTGTCCATATTGACCAGGAAATTGAAGGGCAAGTTGCTCCAGTAAGGCTGATTGGCAAATTGCAGCAATTTCAAAATTGTTCTCTCCAAAGACATGACTTTCACTTCAATGGTCTATGTGTTCTAGGAAGTGACTGCCTTGTGGACTGAATTTGCCATGCAATATATACCATCACACAATCCCAATTTACCATTCCCCCCCAAAAAAAAGAATAACAAAAATTATCAGTCACCTCCCCCCCCCCCATCAAATTACACATACTTCAAACACTGTGGTGGGATTGAACATATCAAAACATGGAGATTGGGTCTTGGATACAACAACTGCTGGCTGTGAGATTTGAGGGCTGTTTAGTAAGCTCCCTGACTTTTCAATTTTTTTTAATAATGTGATTAAGGGTACTTGCACTCCCCACCCCTTTGAATTGCTGTGAGGAATGTATTTAACCACCCAGTGCTACAGAAATGAAAGTCATCATTAATAAACATTCATTGTTCTCATTCTTTACTTCCTTGTAAATCTGGTCAAATGTAGTCATCAGCACTCTCCAATTCCCACCTCCCCACAATTATCCTGAACATTGTATCTATAAAGATGCTCCTAAAGATGTTAACATTCATAAAAGGAGAAGCAGAGGAAGCCAAATTGAGTTTTTACAATGAAAACCACGAAGTATTTTAGCATATTCATTTTTAAAATAATATTTATTTTTCTATTGCCATATCAGCTAAAAATTATAAAGTCCATCTCTAGAGATGTAAATTAGAAACAACAAGGAGTGATGTGCATCCTTTTATCAGGGACTTAGGAGGGAGAAGAAAAAATAATGTCTTGAGCAATTGTATTCATGGCAATATAGAGCTTCAGATTTTATTGAGAGCCCTGTGGCTCCATCCTTTCCTCCAAAGATTTCCCTAGATACCCAATGAAGTCATTTGCCCTTGTGGATGAAACATTTATTAGTTACCCCTTTCATCCATCCATCTATGTATTTACTTATCTATCCTTCCCTCCTTCCTTCCTTCCTTCCTTCCTTCCTTCCTTCCTTCCTTCCTTCCTTCCTTCCTTCCTTCCTTCCTTCCTTTTTTCTTTCAATCTATTGATCTCAATCTATCATCTATCAATTGATATAGACATCTAGATATATAAAATCTTTCTAAAATCTCTAATTTTCTAATCTTTAAAATGGTACCAAGAGTAAAGGAGCAGATGGGATGGTGGAAGGCAGGGGAAATGAATTAGGAAAAAATACAAAGAAAAATGTAATGAATTTGTGCAAACTCTGCCTCACTTTTCTCATCTCTAAATTTGAGGCCAGCAATCCCAGGCATAACACAGATCTTCATACCCTAAGAAGACTGCAAAGGACTGGGGAGGATCTGAGAACATTTCAGGTACTGTTTAACTTATTCTATCTACAGAGATATCCTATCTCCATCCATTGTAGAAGGCTCATGTTTAACCTTGATGAAAGGCCAGTGATGCAACAAAAATTACATAGAGTAACCTTGGAAAGCCAATCCTAGTTCACTGTGGTGATGCAAATACAAAGAATGAGAAAAAATACTCATAAGAATTATATAAGAAATATATATTTTAATGTATGAGATAAGCACAAATACATGTGTGTATCTATGTTCATACATATAACCCTTTTACATCACGGAGGCTAGGGACCAAATGCTCCTGCAATCTGGAAAATCGGCATAAATTTTTGGCCCACTTGTTAGTACCAGGGAATTTTGAATTATGATGGTATTAAAAGGTAAATATGTTGATATAAAACTATAAACATATTTTATGCGTTTCTGAATTTCTAAACTTTTTCTGGCCTTTTCATATTGTCCATGGCTTCCATAAAACTCCAAAATTCCCATTGAATTCCTTTTACAAAATTGAGATATATAGAAGCCATGATGGGGAATGTTACATTGTGGAAGGGATAAGTATAAAGAAATATATACAGAATACATATAATATATATATAGTCAGACAAATACAATATAGTTTAATACAAGGTCATTTTGGAAGAAAGGCACCTGAAGGTTGAGGAAAGGTGTTAGACAAAACTTTATGTAGGAGACAGTGCTTTGAGCTATTACTTGAGGGAAGAGAGGAGCTATATGAGGTAAAGCTGAGAGAAATGGATATTCTATGGTCAGTGAAAAGTTCAGAGATAGAGGGAGATGATAATATTTGAGAAATAGAAATGGGACTAATTTGGCTACATTTTAATATAGGGGAAGGAGATTACTCTCCATAGAAGGAGGATGGGAGAATGAGTTGAAGACAGTTTGTGAGTTTAAAAAGCTAAAAATTTGAGTTCCTCATTTGATACTGGCTGCAAGTAGCAGATTGGAGTTGTTTGAGTAAGGGAGTCACATGATCCAATAGGAAAATCATTTTGTTGCCTAGGTGGCTCCATGTGTAAAAATATCGGATTTGGAGGCCGGAAGGTCCTTTCTCAATCAGCTACATTCATAACCAAAGTGATCATTCCAGTCACTGACTAAGTAAATGGCAGACTCAAACTCACTCTTGTGACCCTTGGTTCCACAGCTTTGCTGCTGTCTTTTAGCACAATCTTAAGTCATTCGTAAGCATTTATGCAATACCTACTTGTGTGCCAAACATGTGGGAGATCCAAAGCCAGAAATGAAACAGTTCTTGCTCTCATGTGGTTTACATTCAACTTAAGGGAGATGAGATGGACACAGATCAATAAATATGAAATATGAATGAAATCATTTAGAAGAAGAGGAGAGAACTGATTTTTGGTAAATCAGGGGAAAATCTTTGAAGGAAAAAAGGAACTAGAGCTTCTAAAAGATAAAGATAAGGAGATGCCCAACAGCCTTGGAATGGAATCCTTGGGAAATAGTGTGGGAGATGGAAATGGTGTGGAAATGGTAGCTTGATGGGATAGAAGAGAGCCTTTGTCTCAATTGATTCCTATCCTTAATCACTGAATGGGTGCAGCCTTAAACTGAGACCCATGGAAGACATGATTTGGAACAGAAGATTTTGGAGACTATTAGGTCAAAACTCCTTATTTCAGAGATGAGGTGAAGCTAGAGAATTTGTACAAGATCATGTTGGGATTAGGCTTCCCATGTGGACCATGATCTTTACTGATTGATCTCAATTTCTGTATGTTTCATGCTCTGCTATGAAGATAACTGCTGCATTATATCCCTTGGCTCTTCTCTTTTTAAGTTGCCTAAATAGCTCCACTTCCTTCATTGTTCATGTGAAACATTCCCCAATGCTTTCATCATAATAGACACTACATTCTGAACACATTTCAGTCTGTTCTTTTCTTAAAATGTGACTTCCTAGAAGAGAAAAAGGTTTCTGGATTTAGTCTAACTTGGGCCAGATTCATCAAAAGCATTGTCTCCTAAATTCTAGTCATTACTTCTATTCATGTAACCTGAGAATACACACACTTTTGGCTTAAATGTCACACTATCGATTCCTGGAGAGTTTGTAGTCCACTAAACCCTCAGGACATCTTTCATTGCGACTATTATTTATCCACTGTTCTCTAATCTGGAACTCCTAAAGCTGATTCTCTCAACTAAAATGTAATTATCCTGACAGTTGTTTGCATGAAGATTCTTTCATTTAACACCTTGATCATGGTTTCAAGGTTTATAGATGTCCCAGGTTTGTCCTTCTCTATGTATTAAGCACTCTTTAAAAATAAATAATAAATTAGAGATGTTTCACTTCCCTGGCTTCCTTCAAAATTCAGCTCAAATCCCATTTTCACTGGTGACTTTTCATAGGCTCTTCCACTGTTAACTTCTTCCCTCTAAAATTACCTTTCATTTACAGTCTATGTACCTGATATGCACTTAATTATTTCTATGCTATCTCTTTCATTACATTCCACTGAGGCAGAACTCTTTTGCCTTTCTTTGAATCCTAATACTGAATACAGTGTCTGGCATATAGTAAGCACTTAATAAATGCATGTCAAAAAGAGTTGAAGGCCTGCTTTTGAAATGTATTGGTTTTTATGAACCTGATTGGGCCAATCATCTAAACTTGTGATGTGCTAGGCAATTATCTAAAATAAGACACTAATCTACTTTAGTAGATGGTATCCCCATGTGTGTACTTCTATACCAGAATCACAGGTCTCAGCAAACTCCTCACCTCCTTTACTACCCCCTCCAAAAAAGTATGAGGCATCTCATCATACAATTATATAATCTAGTTTATGTTGTGTGTGTCACAATCACAAATAAGCATGAAAGAAGAGAAATATAACTTATCCATAAAAAATTGAGAAAGCAGACAGAGTAATTTCATTTGAAGGAGGAGAAGGAAGGATTCAGGGAGGAGAAGAAGACAGCTGAGTGTAGACAATGAAAAGGAGGAGATTTCAGGTGTCTGAGAAGGCACTAGAGTCAGTTATAGGCATTTGAAGCGTTATGGGCAAAGGCATAGAAAGGGGCAATGGAATGGTGAGATTAGAGATGATGTACCAACCATAATGGATGCATTATAGGCAAGGGGCAAATTAGTGGTATGAAACAAATTTGGAGGAGTAGCTTGGAGTCAGATTGCAGAAAACCTTGAATTCTAGGAACAAGAGTTTATGCTTTATTCTAGGGTAATGGGGAATAATCAATGGGGGAAGCTTTTGACTAGAAGAGTACTTTGATCAGTGTGTTCAGAAGATGGCTCATATAGGTACAAAAAAGATGGATCGGTATAGGGAAAGGAAGGAACAAATGAAACCAGTAAGCAATTACAACAAAAATTTAGGCTAGAAGAGCTAAGACATGGGAATGGAGTTTTAGCAGTGTGAGTAAAAAGGAGAGGGACGTAATTACTTTGTATTCATAAATATCTATTAACTTTGTGCAATATTTGTAAATGCATTTAGTATCTCCCTCATTAGAATATAAGATCCCTGAAAATTGGATCTGATTCATTCTTTGTATATATCTGTAGAGCCTAGCACTTAGTAGGCACTTAAAAATACTTAACTGATTAATTGAATGGATGTGATATATATAGTCACAGCCTTTGGATAATGATGAGATATAGGCGTGAAGTAAAAGGGATGGGCCTCTCAAGTTTTAAGCAAGGCTCATGGGAGGATGATGCTTTCTCTCACAGAGATGGAGAAGAGAGGATGAGCAGATTTAAGGGAATGGGATGAGTTGATCCTTTACTGCTCCTAGCTCTCAATCCCTTAGCTCCTCCCTCTTCTACCCATCCAGTAGATCTTGTGCCAGTTAGAGAATTATGACTCTAGTCACACAGCCTCCTTCCAATGTCTAGCCATAGCCAAGCCAGGCCATAATTGAGTTCCTGGTACCCTGTGGCATTTTGCATTAGCCATTCATAATGCCGGGGCATGGCTATCAAAGCAGGTTATTCATCAAAAGGCCTGAAAATAATTCCTTTAATAGTGAGAAAGTATCAGACGCTGGTACTGAGGAGCCTCAGCTGAGCCGTTCTGCAGGGGCAGCCTTTAATGAAAGGCCAAACACTTAGTATGGTTCAAGGAATCCACAGCTCTCAAATCCTCCGCCTTGTTTCCATGATTTATAGAAGAAGTGTTTGTTCTCGGAACCATCCCGGCAAATGGGAATTACATGCCAGGCCTGATAGCTTGGGCAGAAAAATCACTTTGATCAAAATGTGGCATGCTTTATTTGAAGGAGTGGAAATAACAGTGGGCAAGAGTCCTTTCATGCAGTGGTCACTCTGGAGATTAGCCCAGAATCTGGTGGGCTTCATCATGCAATTAGCAGCATCAGAGGCTTCCCGTATGCTTCATTCATTCAACAAACATTGCATAAGGTCTAAGCTGTGATTGAGTAGCGGGACAATGCATAGCTCAGACAATTAACTGTTTTCAAGCACCTCCCATTTTAGGGGGGAAATAAGGTATAAACAAAGATAAATATAACTTCAGGAAATGAGGTCCTTGTTTTCTAAGAAAATAAATGCTGGATTCATTTAGCATCAGTAATTGATTCTATTAAATGTGAAATTATTTGTCACTAACTTTCGTAGTCTCTCTTACTTGCTTCTGGTTTTGCCTTTTGGACCTAGGCAAAGGCAGTAGGATTTTCTTTGTTCTTAGCTCTGTGAATTGGGCTTTGATATAGTTGTTGTCCTTCTTCAGCTCACTTTTCAGATGAAGAAACTGAGGCAAACAGAATGAAGCGACTTGCTCAGGGTCACACAAATTTGAGGCTAAATTTGAACTTAGGAAGATGAGCCCCTCTATTCACATGCTCTATTCACTGATCTACTAGCTGAGGGTTATAAAATGGGGCTAATTATTGCCAATTCATAGACTTAGAGCTGGAAGAAAGCTTAGAAGTCAATTAGATTAAAAGAAGTAAAATCCACAGTCTGTAGGCAAGGTTAACCCTACATAATTGGGATATGTTTAATAAAATAAATAAAAATACAATGCAACATAGATAATATTAATTTATGGTTTTCTAGTCAATATGCAGCCTGTAGAGATCTATTTATATTTGAGTTTGGCATCTTCACTTTGGACTAAAAATTGAGGAAACCAAGCCCCAAAAAGGACAAAATGACTTGACTAAGCACATAAAGTAAGGGGCAGAAGCAAGTCTCAAATCAGAGTAGACACTTGATTCTATGAGATTCTATGGTTTGATGGATGCCAGGTGTCAGAAGGTTTTAAGAATTCATCCGTAACTCACGATCTGTATCCTCTGTTCAAGAAACTCCTTTGAGGATTCCTAAGAGACCCCATTTTGTACAAAAGTCAGGTTCATTATTTGAAAAAACTTGGCTTTATTGGAAGTCAACAACCAATTAATGAAGTTTCTTGGGATACAAAATGAAACTAATTACTTGCCTCAAGGAGCTTCTATTCTAATTGGAGAGAAAATATGTGCAACTCCAAAGTAATGTAGAGGGATCCCAGTGTAGCACAACATACATATTCATGGTTACATACAGGATCTATACAATGTAACTCCAAAGCAACCTAGAGGGATCCCAGTGTAGCTTAACATACATATTCATGGTTACATACAGGATTTATACAATGTAACTCCAAAGGAACCTAGAGGGATCCCAGTGTAGCACAACATACACATTCATAGTTACATACAGGATACATACAAGGTAATTCCAAAGTAACCCAGAGGGATCCCAGTGCAGCGCAACAAGGCAACTACAAGGAACATAGAGTTAGAAGCACTAGCAGTTGGGAGAACTAGGAAAGGCTTCTCACAGAAGGTGTTGGAGTACTGTCTAGAAGGAAACTAGGGAAACTGAGAGCCTGAGATGAAGAGGAAGATACTAGGTATGAAGCAACATCAGTGCAGAGGCACAGAGATAGGAGAAAGCAGTGTCACTTGGGAGGGAAAGTATGTAGAAAGCATTATAAGTTGATCTGCCACATAACTCCAATGAAAGGAATATGTGAAGGTGAAGACATCTATCAAGCCTTTACTGGCTTGGCACTGTTCTGGGAATATTCCTTCATGGAGCTCCTCCTGGATGAGATCAGAAGTTTTGCCAAGGGCATCCAAGTCTCATTCCTCAAGTAAGGTTGTGATAGTTTTAACATCACAAAGAGCCCAAAATTAAAACCTACAATCAGGGACCAAAGGATGGTACATCTCATCTCACCTTGTAAAGACAAGAGTCTAAAGTAGAGATTGAGAAATAAGGCTGAAAGTACCCCAAAGTATAATACAATAGAGGTAGCCGATGCAACCCCTCCCCAGATGCTGTTTATTTTTAGAGATGCATAACCACAAGTTGGTTGGAGTTGCCCAGGCCCAGGAGAAGTGGATGTTGGGGAGCTCACGGGGCAAATATTGAAAGCCCAGTGACAGCTATGACCCATTTTAGCTTGTATTGGCTGGTTGTAAATTGTGTCTCCTGATGGGTATCACTGAATTAAAGTGGATCATAGTTTCCACAAGCATATGAGGGTTTGTAGGTATGTGTGCTTGGAGGATGCTATTTCTATCACAAGGCAAAAATCATTTTACCATTGAACACATCAACTCAGCAGGATTAGAAGCTTGCCCATCACTCAGATGCTTCAGATAATACTCTAGCATCCCCAAAATAGTTCTCTATGTATTTGACAGCAATGCTCGTCCCTGACCCTTCCAGCAACCTGAAGACATGGCTTATTTTTCTCCTTACAATTCAGTGCCATTGAGAGGAGAGAAGGGCTCTGGACCACTTAAGCAACCTTGCAAATCCTTTTCAAGGTTGGAACAAGGTGAAAGTACCATGGATGTGGTGACTATTTTTAAACTATAGATTCTTTGATTTTCTCTTAAAGAAAGCAGTTTGGCATGTTGAAAAAGTCTTGTATCTGAAGGACTTTCTTTATTCCCTGGATCTCAGATTCCCTTTCCATAAATAGAGTGGGTTATACTATCTGAGCCTAGGCATCTCTCTATCTATACTCCTTTTTCAAAGTTCCCATCATGTTTATTTAGGGCACATAGAAAAAGCACATCCCATTGTGTCCTGGTTTGGTGTTGGACCCCTTTATGGGATCTTGAAGATCAAATAAGGTCATCTAGGTGAAAGACTTGGCAAAACTAAGAGTTCTACATGGCGATCAGTGGTTGTGACTGGTTTGTGATCAACACAAATGCTATGAGCTCAAGAATGTTGTTCATTCCCTCCAACCCTTCAAATCTTCAAGTTTCATAAAAGTTTTTAAGGGCAACATCTGGGATCCCACAGGTGAATGCAATAAAAAGAGGTTGTTGGATGCCTCAGCCAAGCCCCATCGGATACCTCTATTCTCTCTCTTTTTTAATTACAAAAAATTTACATTTTGTTTTTGTGTCACTTCCAATCATCTCATTGGGGTTTCTATGGCCATCCATAACCATTGTCAATCTTGCATATTTTAAATTTTGGATGGGATTAGAAGGCAACTTTCTTAGTTTATTTCCATGTCATTTACTGATTTATATGGCTCCTATTTCAATTCTTATTTCATCTCCAGAAAAATCCCCCCATTCAAGCAAGCCAAATTATGAATCAAAGATTGAAAAAGAAATGGGGAAACTAAATTAATGGAATTTACTAAGATATCAGCTACCTAGTTGCCCCTTAGCGCATAAGTGGCAGAGTCAGCAGTGGCATCTGTGTCTTGACTTGCAGATGAGGGCCTTCTCCAATCTATTCATTTTTGGCCTCCCTTTTATTTATACACTGAATTTTCTTTCCTCTGTTCCCCTCTCAGAAGTTTCCCAGACCTCCTTTAGACATCACTATCCTTTCGTTTTATTAATTACAAGATCTTTGTCCATCAGCCATTGGCCTTTTGTATGACTCTGTGCCATTCTCAAGTTGTGGCAGAAAGTAAAGTCTAGAAGCTCTCAGGGCCTCCCTCCATAGAACTGCTATAGTCAATGCAAGAGGAGTCCTCTAGTACCAAACACTTCTGGTTGATTCCTTACCTCAACCTGGAGACAAGACTTACAGAGATAATGGCATGAACCACATTCAAATAAAGGAGACTTGCTCTGTGTATATATGTGTTGTTATTGTTCAGTCATTTCAGACTCTTTGTGATCCTGTCTGTGATTTTGTTGGCAAAGATACTAAAGTGGTTTGCTATTTCCTTTTCTAGTTCATCTTGTAAATAATAAAACTGAGGCAAATAGAGTTAAGTGACTTGCCTAGTGTTACACAGCTAACAACTGTCTGAGGCTGGATTTGAATTCAAGTCTTCCTGACTCTAGACCCCACAGTCTATCCACTACAGCACCACTTAGCTGACATTGTCTGCCTCTGTGGGAAAAAAACAGTGGTGGGAAGTTCTGGATGGAAGCTCTTTGTTTCAATAGAATACTGGTCCCCAAAAGTAACAGGTCATGGTTGCTTACCTTGCTTTGAAAAATGGTTCCTTGTTTGCTGATATTTCTTGTTACTAGTGGCAGGTTGAATGATGGAGACTGAACAATCCATTGGATAAATTTCTCAGTGAACAGAGCATGATGGGGTTTCCATGGCCAGCCACTATCACTATAAATCTTGCATATTTTAAGTATTGGGTGGGATAAGATTCTTAGTTTACTTTTATGTCATTTACTGATTTATGTGACTTCTGTCTTAATCCCTTGTTTCATCTCCAGAGAAATTTGGTCATCTAATAACATATTTGCATGAACGAGCAATGAAAAGGTTCTGCCTATCATATACCCATAGGTGTTGATGCCCTTTCCCAGGTTGTTGTACTGGTACAGGTAGCTGCTTCAGTCTTTGCTGCTCTGTGCCCATGTCCAGAAAAAAATAATTCAAGAATTCCACACAATGTGAAATAAACTTCCTCCACTTCCTTGCCCAGTATATATGTTGTGTCTTGACAGGGGAGCTGGGCTATGGTTGTAGTGAGGGTGGGTGCCCAGCATGTCATGCTGAAAAGCTATTGTCCTGGCTGTGGGGAACCTGTTCTTTCTCTTATTGTATACTTTACTCCCTCTGTCTGTGGGATACTGTGATCTTGTGGGTGCCATCACAGAATAGTTTCCTTTTTTTATAGCTTTTTATTTACAAATTATATGCATGGATAATTTTACAGCATTGACAGTTGCCAAACCTTTTGTTCCAATTTTCCCCTCCTTCTCCCCACCCCCTCCCCAAGATGGCAGGTTGACCAATACATGTTAAATATGTTAAAGTATAAATTAAATACAATATAAGTATATATGTCCAAATAGTTATTTTGCTGTACAAAAAGAATCGGACTTTGAAATAGTGTGAAGGAAATAAAAAATGTAGGTGGACAAAAATAGAGGGATTGGGAATTCTATGTAATGGTTCTTAGTCATCTCCCAGAGTTCTTTCTCTGGGAATAGCTGGTTCAGTTCATTACTGCTCTATTGGAACTGATTTAGTTCATCTCATCGCTGAAGATCCACGTCCATCAGAATTGATCATCATATAGTGTTGTTGTTGAAGTATATAATGATCTTCTGGTTCTGCTCATTTCCCTCAACATCAGTTCATGTAAGTCTCTCCAGGAATTTCTGAAATCATCTTGTTGGTCATTTCTTACAGAACAATAATATTCCATAACATTTATATACCACAATTTATTCAGCCATTCTCCAATTGATGGACATCCGCTAAGTTTCCAGTTTCTGGCCACTACAAAGAGGGCTGCCACAAACATTCTTGCACATACAGGCCTCTTTCTCTTCTTTAAAATCTCTTTGGTATATAAGCCCAGTGGTAACACTGCTGGATCAAGGGTATGCACAGTTTGATAACTTTTTGAGCATAGTTCCAAATTGCTCTCCAGAATGGCTGGATGTATTCACAATTTAGAGTAGAGTAAGCTTTCCCCCAAACATCTCCAAATACCTTCCTAAACAGATACCAAATACCTTCTAAACAAATTTTAGTGCATCAGAATCGACAAACAAATGGAGAGGGACAATTTTCTAGTTGAAAACAACTAAGGAGCTCAGCAGGAAAGGTCTGTTTCAGTAGGGTGAAGAGCAGTGTAGTGCTGGTCCCTGAAAACCAGGAGTAGTGACAAAAGGGACAGTTTCAAGATCTATCATCCCACAGATGCAAAAAATTACTTGAAAGTTAGAAGGAAAGGTTTGTCACACTAGGACATGAGGGGTGCCTTGGTAAATCAGGAGTGGGCCTTGGGAGTCACTGGACTAGCAGAAGCGACAGTAGCAGCAATGGCAGTCCCAGCATTGGTAATAGCAGTGGTGGCTTTTGGAGGTCTCAACACATAGACAATAAGGGGGTCAAATATTTATAAGAAGTTAAGAAGGATATTAAAAGGGTCTTTTTGCTAGCACTGAGCAGAATTCTGTTGCTTTGCTCACAATCAGATCCAGGAGGTAATTCCAGGGTGAGGTAGAACACTAGCACACTAAAACTTAAAACCACAGTGAATCAGAATCCTAGTCACAGTACCAAAGCAGAAAAGAGTATTTGTGGTTGCTCTCAGATGAGAAACACCATCTAGAAGAATAATAAACACACTTCTCCTTGGATCATATCACCTTGGAAGAACTGAAAACTTACAGGTCCCTAGAAGGATCTCGGAGAACAGTTGCACAAAATGTACGAAGCTTGGGACATTGCACCCTGTATATTGGAAACAGAGCCCTACTTTTAAAAAGAGCAAAAAGTCAAGTAATAGGCTGGGGAAATGAGCAAATAACAGAAAAAGATTCTTATCATAGAACGTTACTATGGTGACAAGGAAGTGATCTTCCATATACTCAGAAGAAGATAAAGTCAAAGCCTCTATATTCAAAACAAGAAGAAAAAATAAGAATTGACTTCAGGCCATGGAAGTACTTAAAAGGAATTTTGAAAATCAAATCAAAAAGGTAGAAGATAATTGTGAAGAGAAATGAGAGTATTCAAAAGGAATAATAAAAAAACTAATGAGAAGAATGCTTTAAAAGGCAAAATTGTCTAAATGGAAAAGTAAGTACAAAAACCCCCAGAAGAAAATGATTCCTTAAAATTAGAAGTGAGTGGTTGGAAGCTAATGATTTTCATGATGAGAAAATAAGAAACAATAAAACAAAACCAAAAAATTGGGAAAAATAGGAAAAAAATCTAAAATATCTCATTGGAAAAATAACTGACATGGAAAATAAATATAGAAGAGATGATTTAAAATTATTGTTCAACCTGAAATCCATGATAAAAAAATAGTCTAGACTATCATCTTTCAGGCAATTATACATAAATTAAAAGAATCCAGTGATCCCGTCCTGAAAGAGATCCCAAGATGAAAAGTCCCAGGGATATAATAGCCAAATTCTGAATTCTCTGGTTAAGGAGAAAATATTACAAGCATCCAGAAATAAGCAATTCAAGTATATTGGGACCACAGTCAAGTTAACACAAGATTTAGCATCTTTTATGTTAAAGATTAGGGCTTGGGATATGATATTCTAAAGAGCTTTTTAAAAAAGAGCTTTTCCACAATTGATGTGATCAAAAGAAATAGACAGTTTTCAGATGAACTAATCAAACTATTTATCCATATTAAATAATATTCTCACTATTGATTGGAACAATGCAAATTAAAACAATTCTACCTTTATACCTATTAGACAGGCTAAGGGGTCAGAAAAGGAAACTGGTAAATGTTGGAGGGAAGATGGGGGGAAATGAGACATTAATGCTTTGTTGGTGGAATTGTGAACTGATTTATTCATTCTGTAGAGCAATTTGGAACTATGATCATAGGGCTATAAAATCATGCACAAATGTATCTTAAAATAGATTTTTAAAAAAGAACATATTTGTACAAAGATACATATAGTAGCTCTTTTCTCAGGACAAAGAATTGAAAATTGAGAAGGTGCCCATCAATTGGGGAATTGTTGAATAAATTGTGGTATGTGATTAAAATGAAATACTATTGTTGTATAAGAAATGATGAGCAGGATGCTCCCAGAAAAATTTGTAAAGTCCTTCATGAGCTCTTGCAAAATGAAATGTACTGTGTACAAAGTAATAGCAATGTTGTGGGATCATCAGTTGTAAATGACTTTGCTATTCTCAGCAATATAATGATCTAAGACTATTATGAAAAATGCTATCCATATCCAAAGAAAACACTGTTTGTGTCTGAATACAGACTGAAGCATACTTTTTTAAAACTTTATTTTTGAGGGCTTTTTTTTGGGAGGAGGACAGAGATTTATGTTTTATTTTGCAATATAACTTTTATGGAAATGTTTTGCATACTTTCACATATGCCTTCTCAATGGGGGTGAGGTGAGGAGGGAGGAAGGGAAATGATCTGCAACTCAAAAATTTAAAAACAAATGTTAAATGTGTTTTACATGTAACTAGGGGAAAATTAAAATATTAAATAAAAATTTAAAAACAATAAAAAAGAAAGGCTTTGTGACTAGTTCATTAGGTTGTTTTATAGAGAGGGGAGAGATTGTGTTGGATGGGATTGGTTTCCCGCCTCACTTCTTGATAGCACAGGTAGAGAAAACCATGCTAATCCTTTCATCCCTGATGTAGGAACCTGGGAACTTTTAATATGTAATGAAAGAGTCTAAATATAAGACATGATAAAAAGGGAACAGGGCTAGGCAGAAAAGAAGGGGCGAGTGAGGTGAAAGTGGGCAGAAGAATAATTCTGGACAGAAAAAGGACGACAAGATGGATTGGAAGGAGACAAAACAAAACAAATTTCCCAGGCTACAAAACCAGTGAAGTGAGACTTAAGGAGACAAAGAATGGATGGATTCCAAAGGCCAAAGATGGAGGAGATCTTTGAGATAGCCATAACTTTTGTTCATAAAAATGCTGTTCTCTGGAGAGGTTAAGGGTGCATTACTTATTCCAAATCACAAAGAAAATGGTGGATAGCTGAGCTAGAAAATAAATCCAAATGTTCAGACTCTTCACTTTGAAGTTCTTTCTCCATCAGGTGATTTTCATCAACATTTCTGGATTTCTTGGGCTGACAGGACTTATGGTTCCTTAAGAGATAGGCTAATTTTGATAAAGGACTCCACTAGATGTTAGTTTGGCCTAAATCTTTGTTCACAGATACTGGTCAGAATTACATTATAAAACAGAGGTCATCAAAACCATTTGGTACTGGCTAAGAAAGAGAAAGTTGATCATTGAATAGAGGTTAGGTTCACAGGACAAAATAGTCAGTGACTATAGCAATCTAATATTTGACAAACCCAAAGACCCCAGCTTTTGGGATAAGAATTCACTATTTGACAAAAACTTCTGGGAAAACTGGAAACTAGTATGGCAGAAAGTAGGCATAGACCCACACCTAACACCATATACCAAGATAAGGTTGAAATGGGCTCATGCTCTAAACATAAAGAATGAGATTATAAGCAAATTAGAAGAACATAGGATAGTTTACCTCTCACATCCATGGAGAAAGAAGGGTCCAAAGAAGAACTGGAATTCATAATTGAACACCAAATAGATAATTTTGATTATATTACATTAAAAAGTTTTTGTACAAACAAAACAAATGCAGACAAGACCAAAAGAGAAGCAATGAATTGGGAAAACAATTTTGTATTTAAGGGTTCTGATAAAGGCCTCATTTCTAAGTATATAGAGAATTGACTCAAATTTATAAGAATTCAAGCCATTCTCCGATTGATAAATGATCAAAGGATATGAACTGACAATTTTCAGATGAAGAAATTAAAATCATTTCTAGTCATATGAAAAGGTGCTCTAAATCACTGTTGATCAGAGAAATGAAAATCAAGACAACTCTGAGATACTGCTACACATCTCTCAGAATGGCTAAGATGACAGAAAAAGATGAAGATGAATTTTGGAAGGAATGTGGGAAAACTGGGGTACTAATATATTGTTGGTAGAACTGGATCCAGCCATTCTGGAGAGCAATTTGGAACTATGCCCAAAGAGTTAACAAACTGTGAATACCCTTTGATCCAGCAGTGTTTCTATTGGGCTTCTATCACAGAGAGACCTTAAAGGAAGGAAAAGGACCCACAAAGATGTTTGTGGCAGCCCTTTTCATAGTGGCAAGAAATTGGAAACTGAGTGGATGTTCATCAGTTGGAGAATGGCTGAATAAGTTATGGTACATGAATGTTATGGAATATTATTGTTTTATAAGAAAAAAATCAGGAAGTTGATTTTAGAGGGCTTGGACTTACATGAATTGATGTTAAATGAAATGAGCAGAACCAGGTGATCATTGTACATGGCAACATCAATATTATACAACAATCAATTTTTCCAACAATGAGATGACTGATGCCAGTTCCAATGATTTTGTGATGAAGAGAGCCATCTCCACCCAGAGAAAGGACTGTGGGAACTGAATGTGGATCACAACATAACATTCTCACCCTTTTTGTTGTTTTTCATTTGCATTTTATTTTCTTACTCATTTACTTTCCTTTTTGATCTGATTTTTCTTGTTCGGCAAGAGAATTGTATAAATATAATTACACATATTGGATATAACATATATTTTAATGTGTATAACATATGTACTGGATTGCTTGCCATCTAAGGAAGGGGGTTGGGGGAAGGAGGGAAAATCTGAAATACAAGGCTATGCAAGTATCAGTGTTGAAAAATTATCCATGCATATGTTTTAAAAATAAAAAGCTTTAAAAATAAATAAAAAATAAAAATTAATAACAGGAAAAAAAGTTTAATGAGAGTTGGGAGAATCTTCTGTTAAAAGGAGGATCTAGCTTCTCCATGAATTTGCTGCTCCTATTAGTTTTCCAGCATTTTATCTTTGAGTATCATTGAGGCCCTAAAGTACCTTTCATTGTTCCACAGGACGTAGGAATCCTGATCTCAGGCAATTTGGCGAAGTCCACCCAAAATTGCTTGCAAAACCACAATATAGCAAAAGTCTTCCCTTTTGGGGACAGATAGCTCAGCTTGGAAGAGGGTCAGACTTGATTTGTAAAGGGAAGGCAAAGCACAAGAGGAAAAGAATAAGGCTGCCTAGAAGCCACTTACCATGATAATTTGATTTGCTTTCCTTGTTTTAGTGATCTGGTCCTTGGATTATAAAGCTTATAACACATCTGGCATTCATTCTAAGAGAGAGACCCCAAAGTCCTCTGCTGGGAACTTGGAGGCTGTGAAACATCCCAAGCATTGTGTTACCAGTAATATTGAATATGGGCAAATTTTCTTCAACTTGTCTTTTTAGCTTGCAAGGGGCTTTTTACATACACACACTCACACTCACACACACACGTACAGTCTTGACATCTGGCTTGTTCTCAGGGAATTCCCCACTGTGACTTTTCTCCAAATAACCAAGAAGAATCAATTTTAGAAATATTTATAGTCTGGTCCATTTTGGCCCTTGCTAAGATCCTTTTCTGATGATTAATTGTACTGGCAAGGACACCAGGGCTCTGTGGTTTAGAACTAAAGAAGTCTTTTGAGATCATCTACCCCAAACTCTTCATCTAAACAGATGGAGAAATTGAGGCTCAGAGAAGGAAAATAAATTGTTCAATCTCACAGTGATGAACAATTGAGTTATGATTTGAATCTGGGTATTCTAATTCAAACCAAATCAAAAAGCATTTATTAAGCACTTTCCATTTTTATGGTTTTGTGATAAGCACCAAGAAAATAAACAAGCTGAAATACAATCCTTGTCCTCAAGTAGCTTATATTTAACTTGGAGAAGGTAAAGGTAAAATGTAAAAAGAAACTGAAACGTTAGGATGAGAAAGACTGGAAGTCCCTAGAATGGGGGCATGGATCAGAAAGTCTGTAGAATCAATAATGAAGCTTGGAGAGGAATTAAGGCATAGATTATGTACATGTCTTGCTTAAGATGGTGGTCCTGAGGGGAACAAGAGAAAAAAGGAGACAAAGGGAAAGGGAAAATGGGAGGGGGAGAATGAAAAAGAAAATGGGAGAGGGAGAGGAAGGGAGACAAACAGAGAGACACAGAGAGACACACAGAGATACTTTTACATATATATATTTAAGAGGGCAAGGAAGCTTGGAATGTATTTTGCTAACATTTCTATAAAATATGTCAGAATTTGAAAGGGTCAGCACTTATGAGGAAAAATTGTCTAGTAAAGTCAGTTCGGCAGAACACCTTACTTTCTGGCTATAAGGAAACATCCTTGTTTAATCTTTGGCCACTTATCTCCCCGGTCTTGTAAGCTGTGATAAATAATACCTAATATGACTCTGAGATCCAATCATGTTCTCTCCCCCACACCTGCCATCCTCAGAAGCCTGTGATTCCATTGACTGTTGAACACAGCCAAACTTGTTGAGATCTCTTTTTGTGTCCTTCGCTTTTCCAACCTATCTGGGCTTAATCATTGGCCTGAAAAGATGATGAATTTGAGTAAGGAATGAAATAAGTTTATGAAACTCTCTAATGAGCCATTAGGGGTGAGAGAGACTTCTTTCACCACTTAGCTTTTGAGATTAAAGGAATGGGTGATAATTTGCCCAGGTTTCCCTAAAACTCCTTGATTATTGTTAGAAATATTTTTTAGCAAAGACCTGGCCCAGGGGACTGATTGACTTTTATGGGGAGCATCAGAATTAAGTTCAGTCTACTGAGTCCTAGTCTTGGCTTTGATACAACTAGGTGAAGGGACCAAGAACACCTATTTCTACCTTATTGAAGCTCAAGTTCCTTCTCTGAAAAATGGGGACAATATTCTTCATATCTACTTTATACATGTGTGGTGAAGATAGTATTTAAAGAGATCCCAATGAAATTTTTAGTTTAAAGTTTCTCTGATTTGTTTTGTCTTATTTTAGGTCTTGACTTATCCAGTTGATATGAGAAGTTCTTATTGGTGAAATTCTTTTTGCCCATGCAAATGGGCACTTACCCTGAAAATAATATCTTTTAGAGTTGCCTAGAGCACTGAGATAGTATGATTGATCCAAGGTCACAAAGATAGTAAATATAAAAGAGAAGGCTTGAACCCCAGTCTATTTCTATCTCTGCCTCTCTATTTCTGTCTCTGTCTGGCTCTGGCTCTGTCTCTGTCTCTCTTTCTGTCTCTGTCTTTCTTCCTCTCACTCTCTTTCTCTGTCTCTTTCTTTCTCTATCTCTCTGTCTCTCTCTGATATACTTTCTCTGTGTCTCTGTCTCTGTCTCTCTCTTGTCTCTGTCTCTATCTCTCTGTCACACACACACACACACACACACACACACACAAAGGTTTGGTCCTAGCCTTACTGTTAATTTTTATTAGACCTACACATGCAAGTTTCCGCAACCCGGTGAGTATGCCCCAACTTCCATAGAGTCTAAAGGAGCTGGTATCAGGAACACTTACAAAAGTAGCCCATGACACCTTGTTTAACCACATACACACACACACACACACACACACACACACACACACACACACATATCCCCACCCTCATCATTCTGGAAAGACATTGTTAAATGCCATGGCGCTCCTCCAAAACTGAATGGTTTTCAAACGCACATTTTAGGAGATCAAAGTCCAATTTTGAACACTATGTAAGATTCCCTGGAGCTTCTATTTAATTTGGTTCTATCTTCTTTTTTGCATTGTAGAAGATGGTTGTTCATCTTAAGTGCTTTCCCTATAGTCTCCTGGGAGGAGTCAAGCTTAGATGCTGGAGATCACCTACACAGACAGAAAACTCTCCTTCAAATCACAGACTCAGAGTCATTTTACAGTATCTCAAAACAAACAAACAAAAAAAAAATGAGCAAGCTTAGAAATCTAGTCACAAGTTCAACTTCTAATTGCAATATTGGCATTTTTTTTTAATGATAACTCCTGCACGTGATAATCCAGGCCCTATTTGGATAAGCTTTTTCAGAAGGTAGTAAGTTTCCATCACTGGAGACCTTCAAGGAGAGGCTGGATGACAACTTTGTTGAATATATATTAAGTGATATTCTTATTCCAATGCAGAGCAAAATAGTCATCGAGGTATTTTCCAGCTGTGAGATTGTGTGCTGATGACCTTGAAACCATTGCTGTTAAGTGCTTTCACTAGCTGCTACTTAAAGTCCAAGGAAAATGCAGGAAAGTGGGTGTGTGCATGTGTGGAACAGAGCACAGCAAGGACTCAAAACAACCTTCAAGTTCAAGGTACTCTCCAGAAACTAAAAGCCATGTCTCACTATTCACTTTGTTTCTGATTTTTACAAAAGGATGCTCACCCATTGGCATCTTTTTGATGTAAATGGTGTGTGTATGAATTTATTTTTAAGTTTAATACAGCAAATAATTAGATTTATGTATTCAGTGCCTGGCATGGCTGATAAAGAATGTCATTTACCAAAATGTCAATAACTCCACTTTCTGCATGATGGCCAGGACCCTGTTTGTACTTCCATCCCCTTATTCTCAAGAGTGGTCCTTGGATAACCATTGTTATTGTACTGACCAAGTTTTCATTTGTATTAAAATCCATCTTTTGTAGATTTCTAAAGGCAAGTTTCTTTGTAAAGTCTTTTTCTGATTGAGAACAAGAGAGATTTCATCTATCATCTAGGTATTTAAATCCCCTAGTTCTTAATTACCTATAGGTTGTTCTGTCAGATAATGTGGTCCAGTGTGGTCCAGTATGAAAATAAACTCATTTTCATGCAAAAAATTTGATAAAGTACAAAAGCACCCTGCTCAAGTGGGAAGATGAGTGAGATGCTAGGACAATAAATCCACTCACATCCTATTGAATGGGAAAGGGTCAGCAAAAACAAACAGCAACAACAACAAAATGAAAATGAAAACAAACAAACAAAAATAAACCAAGAAAAGAAAAACCAGTAAGTAAGAAGAAAATCAGGGATCTTTAATTTTGAAAGGACTTCCTCAGGACATAGTGAATTCCCAATCATTGGAAGTTCTATAAGAGACTGGATGACCAGAGATGGTGCAAAGGGAATTTCTACTCAGTTCTTTAGATATTTTGTCTTTTATGGTCCCTTCTAAAACTGAGATTTCATGATTGGGTGACTTTCTAATCTCAGATGAAAATTATTATTCCACTCCTCTGTATTCTGTTTCCTTCTTGTTGTTCAATCATTTCAATCATAGCTGATTCGCCATGACCTCATTTGAGATTTTCTTGACAAATACTGGAGTGGCTTATTATTTCCTTTTTACAGGTCCAGAGGAAACTGAGGGGAATAGGGTGAAGTGACTTGTCCAGAATGACATAGTTAGTAAATATCTGAGGAGAGATTTGAACTCAGAAAGATGAGTCTTTTTGACTGTAGGTCAGGCACTCTATCCATTGCCTCTTAACCATGGTATATGATTTTAGGAAAAGCTATTTGGTTTCTAGCATCATTTGGAGATATGGTCTACATTCTATGTATTCTACAGTCTAGCCTTGTCTTTCATTATTTATAAAATACATAGAATGTTCCATTCTCTTCATATGCCTTATGTTTTAGCTTGAAATTTTCCTGATCTATGATCTATTTTCCATTTACTTCATTTCTATTTCATGAAATAAACATTCTTCTTCAAGATCCATTTTAACCGACATCTACTTCATAATGGACTATATGGCTAATCTTTTTTTATAAAAATCTTTATCTTTTCCCAACTTTTTTGTGCATTCCCTCCAGTTCCCTTCATCTTATTGACTAGAATCCACATTTCAGTTTCCCCCACTGGAATGGAACTCCTTGAAAAAAGAGACTTTTTTCTCCACATTGAATTACAGAGCAAATTTTTTCAATTTATACAGGAGAAAACATTGGTTCAGAGAGTGACCCCTGCACAGTGACAGAACAAATATCCAGCCTCAGTCCTTCTCACTGCTAGGATGGAGATCTTTCCACTTTCATTTTTTCATCTCCTGGAAACCTCCTACAGGACCTTGCACATCACAGCTGTTCAATGAACTATTTTTGAATGATTTGATATGTGGGTGGTGATGGTAATGGAGGATCTGCTTCTCCATTGAACCTCTCATTTTAATGGAGTTTGGAACTCCTGGTGAGAAAATTACTTTTACCAATATAGATGAGCAATTATATTACAATATATAATTTTAGAAAGTAACCGAGTCTAAGGATATACCTATTGAATTTAAGGGAGTTTTCAACTGAAAAATTTCAGGTTATCTGAGGTTATCTGAAGAATATGAAGAAACAATCCAAGTCACTAATAACTTCAGATATTGAAACAATTCTGAAGTTCTTCCTCACTCCCATCTGATTGACAGATGACAGAAAAAGAACATGACAAATTGTGGAGGGGCTGTGGGAAAGCAGGCTCACAGATTCACTGTTGGTGGAGCAGTGAACAAGTCCACACATTCTGAAAAGCAATTTGCATTTATGTGTTAAAAAAAAATCACTGAACTCATTTTATTTGATCCAGTTAAATAACATAGCCCTCTACCCCAAAGAGACCAAAGAAAAAGGAAAAAGAACCATATGTATGAAAAATATTTATAGCATTTCTTTTTGCGGAGGCTAAGAACTAGAAACAATCAATAGGGAAGGACTGAACAAATTATGGTATATAAATGTAATGGAATGCTTATTCCTATAAGTAATAATGTAAGAAATGAAGAAAAAAGATGGCTTCAAAGAGATCTGAAAAGATTTATATGATCTGAGAGGAACCAGAGAACATGCTATAATATCAATATTAAAAAAAAAACAATTTTGAAAGACTTAACAATTTTGATCAGTGAAAATATTCACTATTCTTCTGGATACTGGAATCCATCCATCCTTCCTTCCTTCCTTCTTTTCCTTCCTTCTTTCCTCCCACATCCCCCTTCATTCCAGTGAGGAAATGGAAAGATTAAAATAACAAATGTTTGGTAATTGAAAAAAATGGGGGGAAATATTGTAAGGCCTTTAGAAGTTAAATGCCTTACCCATAGTTGCAAAATCATATGTTAGAGATAGCATTTTAACCTTGTCTTCTTGCTTCCGAAGCTAATTTGATTCAATATATTCTTCTATCTGTCATCATGCAGTAATTTCTTTTTTTAATTAATTGTTTTATTTTTCTGATTATACATCTATATTAACTTTTTATAAACAGTAATTTCTTTACTCTAAAATCTTTCTTGAGGGTTTCATTAGAGTGTTACAAAAAGTGGAGCAATCTCCTTTAGGAGGCAGACTCCCCTGGTCTTTGGAGGTATTACAGAGGAGGATGGAGAGCATTCAGCAGGAAATTTGGGAGATTTTTATTCTTGTTGGGCTATGTGCCTTTGAGGTCACTCCTTACTTGGGATTCTTCATATTACAGGTGTTTCCCATTCTAATTTTGCTGTGGTATAGAATGCAAAAACAAGCACAGGATACAGGAATAAAAAGACATGCCTGTTAAATGGTGATTTGATTCACTGCACTTCATATTCCATAGTTATTATGCACATACTCCTGAATTTTAATAAAGAGCACCATTGAATGTTTCTTTGTACCTTTCCTCTCATTAAAGTCAGTTTTTGCTCCTATCCTGAAGAGTGAAAGGAAGTGCCTACTGAGTGGAACCTTTCTTACCAAGGTTCCACGTGAAAGCCCATACATCAGTGTGTAGGCTGACCTCCTCTTAGCCTTTCCCCAGATTCCAGATATATATTTAATCACAAAACAGTAAAAATGTCTTTACTCTTGCCATACAGACTCAGACACATTAATGATATTCTAACAAGCCAATCCATAGCAAGTTTAAAAATTCATAAAAGTAATCTAAATGTGCAATCACTTTATAAACTAATCAGCTTGGGGATTAGACAGAATCATTACAGAACTACATTTTAGTGCCTTACATTATTGCATTAGGCACTCAAGATTCCAATCTCTTGATGACTATGATGACAAAGTTGTGACTTTGCTTTGGGTGACCCGAGTGTGAAGGATGAAGGAGGAGATAGTTCCAATGTTTATTGCCTACTCCTCAGACCCCCATCTGGAAACCTGGGGCCAGTCCTCATACAATGCCTTGGAAAGTTCAGTATCAAACTGGAGACTGTCCAGAAGAAGATGAGCAAGAGGGGAAAAGAAGGAAAGAAAAAGCCATTTGTTATATGTGTATTATGTTCTCGATACTGTGCTTTACAAATATCTCAACTAACCCTACAAAAATCCTGTGAAGTAAGTACTATCACTGCGCCCATTAAACAGTTGAAGAAATTCAATCAGAGGTTAAGTGACTTAGCTCACTTAAATGCTAGTAAGTATCCAAGGGGAGTTTTGACTTCAGGTCTTCTTGAATCTGGGCCCAACATTCTATCTCCTGCCCCATCTGGCCTCCTGGAAGACTTCAAGATGTGTCAGAAGAGTATTATTTGAAGGAACTGGGGAAGGTTTACTCTATATGAACCTTACCATTCTCCAGACACATTTTTTAGAATACATTGAGAGCTTCTTGAGGCATTAACTTAGGTTTATTCATCTTTATATTTGCCTCAGATCTTAAAAAGTCCCCTTAGAGAATTGGAGGAGATATTTGCTTTGGGATGGCCCCACTTCTCCTTCCAACTGCTTTATGCATGACCTGTGGTTTATGACATTTTAATACCAAGCTTCCTTTTTCCTGTAAGCTACTTGATACCTGTGAAAAGATGGATGGGGTGTTTATGGTAGACTAGAACTTCTGGTATGAGGGCTGTTGAATTTTGAGGGCTGCTCACCCACCAACTATTCATCACCCAACTCTCACCTATAACTCCAAGAAGTTGTAGCATGTGTAGAAGCAACACAAATAAAGCCATTTTGGCAGATGGGTAGGTTAAGGCTAACTGACAAGCCTCATCTGTTGGTGAGTTAGGGGAATGTCTACCCCAAGTTTGTGAAAACTTTTCTCAGTGGAATGGAAGATAGGAACAATTTATTCCAATATTACTGAAGAGAGCCGAAGCAGGTGTTGTGAGCACTTAAAGCTTGGTCAGACATTGAAGCTGCCAATGCCATCCACTGTGTTCTGGATCATCACCAGTTGGCCTGAATATTGTCCTGCCACTGGACATTGTCAACTCTGAAAGAGACAACAAAGCTGATGACTTCATACAGCTCTCCCTCATTTAAATCTAATTCATGTGCAAGCCAAGAGGTCACCTGTGATGCCTTTGCTCCTCTTTGAAAATGAAGGATGACAGGTGTTATGAAAGGGAAGAAATTTACAGGATTGAGCCTCATCAATGAACAGAGACCTTAGTCTGGATCTTCCCAAATTATAATTTCGGAAAAGAGAAATTTGAGGCCTCAGGGGACTTACAGTGAGATCTTGCAGAGAGAGCAAAGATTCACAGAATCTAGAACTCTAGAGGTAGAAGGTCCTTAGTGACTACTAGGGGTCCTCAAACTTTTTAAATAGGGGGCCAGTTCACTGTCCCTCAGACTGTTGGAGGCCAAACTACAGTAAAAACAAAAACTTTATTTTGTGGGCCTTTAAATAAACTTCATAACCCTGGATGAGGGGGATAAACGTCCTCAGCTGTTGAATCTGGCCTGCAGGCCGTAGTTTGAGGATCCCTGGACTAAGCAATGGAATTCATAACAAAGGAAGAATAAGAAAGGAAGGAAAGGAGAGAAAAAGGAAGGGGAAGGAAGGAAGGAAGGAAGGAAGGAAGGAAAAGAGAAGAAAAAAGAGGGAGAGAAAGAAAAAAGGAAAGGAAAAAAGAGGGAGAGAAGAAAGAAGAAAAAGGTAGGGAGGAAAAATTCCTGCTAGAATAAAGGGAACAAATGGTCATCCATTGTAATAACTGCGCTAGCACCCAGGACACCCCAGAATCAGCCAGAGTCAGGATAAACAAACATCCTCAATCTTTATTCTCGGTCCTCAGACGCAGGATTGAACAGGATGGAAGCAGATTCTCTGTGACTGCCTTCCACCTTGTCTACTGCCAAGAATGTGTCCCTGGCTAGCTTTACTCCACCCCCTAATTCCTCCTACAATCCTTTAAACACCAGTCATTGAGCCAGTACGGATAGTGGAAAGGACCATTTTCCAAGCATATGCCCATAGAGTATTGTCCAATCAGGTTAGCCTCAAGAGCTCAGCAGTTCCGACCTCAGTGCATCAACCCTAGTTTCAGCCCTCTACAATCCATTCTCTGATTGAAGATCTTCAAGCAGTGGCAAATCACCACCTCTCAGGGAAGTTTCTGCCACTTCAAGATGACTTTCATTGTTTGATTTTTTATTGTTGTTGTTGTTGGCATCAAGTCTAAATGTTTTTGCAATCACCATATTATTTCTAGGTCTTCCTTCTGGGGCCAAAGAGAATAAATTTAATGATCTTTCTAATTTTTGAAATTTGAATTTTGATTTTTGAAATCACCTCCTCTTCCTCTCCCCTTCCATTTTTATCTTCTGCAAGCTAAATAAATGTTAATTTATCTTCCTCTGGCAAGAACTCAAAGTCCTTCACAATCTTGGTCTCTCTTTTCATAATACATCGGAGCTTATCAATGTCCTTCCTAAAACAGGAGTCCAGGATTAATTGCCATGCTCCAAATATGGTCTCATCAGACAATGAGATGATCATATAACATTCTTAGAAGCTATGTCTCTATGTAAGACAGCATTGATTTTTATTTTTATTTTCTATTCCATATTCTCTTTCTAGTCTCACTCATTGAAAAGGCAAGAAATACAATACCCATTACACATATGAAGTCATGCAAATCCTATTTCTACATTAGCCTGTAGCCTAACATTGAATTAGATTTTTTTTACTATGATATCATGTTGACTCATATTAACCTTTTGGCCCTCTGTAACCACATTATATTTTGTTTATTTCAGACAAATAAGTGTTTCTCCATGTTTCCAAAGAAATACAATACCCATTACACATATGAAGTCATGCAAATCCTATTTCTACATTAGCCTGTAGCCTAACATTGAATTAGATTTTTTTTAGTATATCACGTTGACTCATATTAACCTTTTGGCCCTCTGTAACCACATTATATTTTGTTTATTTCAGACAAATAAGTGTTTCTCCATGTTTCTCTCATTCCATTTTTGCCAAATAAATTTTTGGCCTCAATCACAATACTTCGCATCTTGCACTACTAAATTTCATCTTAGTAGATTTCTTCCAAAATTCTACTTTTCCCAGATTTTTTGGCATCCTATTAGCCAATGTTTTTCCTTTCCCCATAAGTGTTTTCTCATCTGCAACTTTTATGTGCAAACAATCTAAGCTTGTATCAAGTTTTTGATAAAAATAGCATAGGTGCTCCATATTTTCCAAATGGATTCAAAACCATCAACGACTAAATCTTTGTTTTTTGAGTGTGATGAGTGAACCAATGGTGAGACTAAATGTCTTTAAAATATTCCTTTTTTGAGGGTTCAACAATTTGGAATATATTCCCAATAAGTTATGTCTTTTAATAAAGAATAGAAAAAAATGTAAGAAGCTGTTATGAAACACTATTTACAAACAGAGTCATGATCACATTTCCCCATCTCTACAAATAAAAATCAGAAGTACATTTTCTCACATTTCCACCAGGACAAATATTGCATGAATTTTCTATTTGCCTGACCTCTATCTCTTTATCTTGCCCACAAATTCAGGTGTTCTGATTCTATATTTAGTATACCTACCTCTACAACATTTTGGAAGAGCATCAAGAATCTGTCTTAGGGGGACAGAGCCAAGATGGTAGAGAGGACACACAGTTTTTTCTGAGCTCTTCTCATGACCCTCAGACTAACTAGCAAATCTAAGCTCCGAATTAATTCTGGACTATCAGAACCCACAAATATCAGGAGTGTAACAAATTGCCAGCAGAAGATAATTTCAAAAATCTTCAGAAAAGGTCTGTTTCAATCAGGCACAGAGAGGGGCAGGCTAAGTGCAAGTGCAAGCAGGCCAAGCACAGACACTGCCTGCAGGCAGTGCACAGTTCCAGGGTGATGTGGGTTCCTCATGGTGGACAATCTACGGGAAGAATCTACAGCAGTGTTGGCTACTCTGCTCTGGTTGCAAGCCAGTAGATCAGCAAAGAAGTTATAAAACACCAAACACAAACAGAAAAAGTAAATAGTGAACTCCAAAATGCCAGAATTTCATGGGACCTGGACATGCCTACCCAGCATGGGAAGTCAGTCAGCACTGATCCAGAATAGCTACTGCCACTTGGAGAGGAATCTTAGGTAAACTCCCTTAGGAAAACACTGACCAGAGATAGTTTTTATGGTGAAAGAGAAGAACAGATTTTAAACTGAGGTCACTAAAAGCAGATTGTCTCCAGATGAAGCCTGAAAGAGTGATATAAATTGGTCTCCATCTTACAAGGCTCTCTTGGAAGAAATTAAAGAAAACTTAAAAGAGAGCTAGAAGGAAAATGGGGAAAAGAAATGAGGACTTTGCAAGAGGGTTTGGAAAAAGAAACACAGAAATCATATAAAGAAAACTCTTTATAGAATAGATATAGTGAAATGGAAAAAGCATATAACAGCATACAAAATAGATTTGTCTACTGGATAATGGAAATGAAAAAAATAAAACAACTCCTTGAAAAACAGAATTTATGAAATGGAAAAAAAATTACTGGACAAAACAACTCCTGTAAAAACTAAGTTGGTCAAATACAAAAAGAACTATAAAAGGTAAATGAAGAAAGTAATTCACTAAAAATCATAACTGAATACATGAAAATGAATGACTCAATGAGACATCAGTAATCAGTCAAGCAAAATCAAAGGAAAAAAATAAGAAAGAAAAACTAGAAGAAAATGTAAAATACCTACTTGGGAAAACAACTGACCTGGAAATTAGATCTAGGAGAGACACGCTAAGGACTATTCCTAAAAACCATGATGAAAAAAAATACCTAGACCTTATCTTACAGGAAATCATCAAAGAGAACTCCCCTGATGTTTTAGAATCAGAAGGTAAAATAGCTTTTGAAAGAAATCACCCGTCACCTTCTGAAAAAGAATCCAAAATGAAAATTCCAAAAAATACCATGGCTAAATTTCAGAACTATTAGACCAAGGAAAAAATATTACAAGCAATCAGAAAGAAACAATTCAAATAGCAAGGAGTCATGATAAGGATTACACAGGACCTAGCAGCTTCCACCTGACAGGATCAAAAGGCCTGGAATCTAATATTCCAAAAGGCAAAGGAACTTGGAATGCAGTCAAGAATAAATTACACTGCTAAACTGAGCATTTTTTTTTCAGGGAAGAAGATAGACATTCAATAAAACAGGAATTTAATTTATTTCTAATGAAAAGACCAAAGCTGAACAAAAAAATTGACCTCCAAATATAGAACTCAAAAGAAGCATAAAGAGGTAAAAATAAAAGAACTCTTGATATCTACATCTCTGTTATGGGTATACATAGAGAGTGCATGTATAATTTGATTTTACTATTATAATATTAAAAAAAATAACTAAAGCTGGGAAGGGAATTGTACTGGAAAAAAAGGGAGAAAGTGGAGGTAAAATAAGGGAAATAACAATTACAAAGAGGCAAAGAAAACCTATTATAATTGAGAGAAAGAAGGGAAGAGGATTAACATTGTATGAATCTTAATCTCATCAGATTTAGCTCAAGGAAAGAATATTAGACATAGTTGGTTTCATAGAGGAATCTCTCTTACCTTATAGGGAAGTTGCAGGGGGAAACGAAAAGGTCAGGGGGAGGCTAATAGTAGGGAAAAGAGAAATAATAGGGGAAAGATATAAGAAAGGAGTAGGGACTATGCAGGGGGAGAGCTCCTTGAGGTAAGTGAGCTCATAGGCAAAATACTGGGAAGGAGGGAAAAAGGAAAAGGAAAGAGAAAAGCATAATTTGGGGTAAATAAAATGGTGGGGAATGCAGAAATCATCATTTTAAATGGGAATGTGAATGGGGTGAACTCTTCCATAAAACAGAAGTGGATAGAAGACAGGATTAAACACCAGAACCCAATGATATGCTGTTTGCAAGAAATACATTTAAAGCAGGGTGATACATACAAAGTAAAGGTAAAAGTCTGAATCAGAATCTATTATGCTTCAGGTGAACTAAAAAAAAAAGCAGGGGTAACCATCATGATCTCAGATCAAGCAAAAGCAAAAATAGATCTAATTAAAAGATATAAGGAAGAAAACAATATCTTGATAAAGGATACTAAAAATAATGAAATATCAATACTAAACATATATGCACCAAGTGTTATAGCATCTAAATTCCTAAAGGATAAGTTAAGAGAGCTGCAAGACAAAATAAACCGCAAAACTATATTAGTGGGGGATCTCAACCTTGCTCTCTCAGAACTGGATAAATCGAACCACAAAATAAATAACAAAAAAAGTTAAGGAAGTAAATGGAATACTAGAAAAGTTAGGTATGGTAGAATTTTGGAAAAAATTGAATGAAGAAAGAAAGGAGTACACTTTTTTCTCAGCAGTTCATGGAATCTATACAAAGACTGACCATATATTAAAGCATAAAAAGCTCAAAATCAAATGCAGAAAAATAGAAATAGTAAATGCATTTTTTTGCAATAAAAATTACATTCAATAAAAGGCCAGGGGAAAATAGATCAAAAATCAATTGGAAATTAAATAATCTAATCTTAAAGAATGAATGAAACAGCAAATCATAGACACAATCAGTAATTTCATCCAAGAGAATGACAATAATGAGATAACACACCAGAATTTGTGGGATGCATCCAAAGCATTAATAATGGAAAATTTTATATCTCTAGATGCATACCTGCATAAAACAGAGAAAGAGAAGATAAATGAATTGGGCTTGGAACTAAAAAAGCTAGGAAAAAAAACAAATTAACCCCCCCCAATCAAATACCAAACTTGAAATTCTAAAAATAAAAGGAGAGATTAATAAAATTGAAAATAAGAAAACTATGGAATTAATAAATAAAACTAATGAAATAGTTTTATGGGAAAAAAGAAAAAGGAAAGAGGAAAATCAAATTGTTAGTCTCAAAAATGAAAAGGGAGAACTTCCCACCAGTGAAGAGGAAAGTAGAGCAATAATTAAAAGTTATTTTGCCCAACTTTATGCCAATAAATTTGATAATCTAAGTGAAATGGAGGAATACCTACAAAAATATAGATTGCCCAGATTAACAGAGGAGGAAGTAAATTACTTAAATAGTCCCATTTTAGAAAAAGAAATAGAACAAACTATTAATCAACTCCCTAAGAAAAAATCTCCAGGGCCAGATGGATTTACATGTGAACTCTACCAAACATTTAAAGAATGATTACCTCCAATGCTGTACATCTATTTGGAAATATAGGGTAAAAAAGGATTCCTGCTAAATTCCTTTTATGATACAGACATGGTACTGATAACTAAACTAGGTAGCATAAAAACAGAAAAAGAAAATTATAGCCAATCTCTCTAATGAATAGAGATGCAAAAATCTTAAATAAAATATTAGTAAAAAGATAACAGAAAGTCATCCCCAGTATAATACACCATGACCAAGTAGGATTTATATCAGGAATGCACGGCTGGTTCAATATAAGCATACTATTAGCATAATTGACTATATCAATAGGCTAACAACAACAACAACAACAAAAACCATGATTATCTCAATAGATGCAGAAAAGCATTTAATAAAATACAACACCCATTATTAAATATCAAATACACTAGGAGTATAGGAATAAATGGACTTTTCCTTAAAATGATCAGTAGTATCCTTTTAAAAACCATCAGCAAGCATTATGTGTAATGGGGATAAAGTAAGATCATTCCCAATAAGATCAGGAGTGAAACAAGGTTGCCCACTATCACCATTACTATTCAATATTGTATTAGAAATGTTAGCTTTGACAATAAGAGAAGAAAAAGAGATGAAAGGAATTAGAGTGGGGTAATGAGGAAACCAAAGTTTCATTCTTTGAAGATGATATGATGATATACATAATGAATGCTAGAGAATCAACCAAAAAACTATTTGAAACAATCCACAACTTTAGTAAAGTTGCAGGATACAAAATAAATCCACATAAATTGTCAGCATTTCTATACATCACCAACAAAGTCCAACAACAAAAGCTATAAAGAGAAATTCTATTTAAAATAACTGTCAATAGTATAAAATATTTGGGAATGTGTATGCCAAGGCAAAGTCAGGAAGTATATGAACACAGCCACAAAACACTTTCCACACAAATAAATGTCGATCTAAGCAATTGGAAAAATACCAAATGTTTTTGCATAGGTCAAGCAAATACAATAAAAATGACAATACTACCTAAATTATTCTATTTATTTAATGTTATACCAATCAATCTCTCAAGAAATTATTTTACTGACCTAGAAAAAATAATAACAAAATTCATCTGGAAGAACAAAAGGTCAAGAATTTCAAGGGAATTAATGAAAAAAAATGCAAATGAAGGTGGCTTAGCTGTACCAAATCTAAAACTATGTTATAAAGTAGCAGTCATCAAAACCATTTGGTATTGACTAAGTAGTTAATCAGTGGAACAGGTTAGGTTCACAGGACAAAATAGTCATTGACTATAGCAATCTAGTGTTTGACAAACCCAAAGGACCCAGCTTTGGAGATAAAAATTCATTATTTGACAAAAACTTCTGGGAATATTGGAAACTAGCATGAAAAAAACTAGACATTGATCCACACCTAACACTGTATACCCAGATCAGGTTGAAATGGGTTCATGATCTAGACATAAAGAATGAGATTATAAGCAAATTAGAAGGACATAGGACAGTTTACGTCTGAGATCTGCGGAGGAGGAAGAAAATTGTGACCAAAGAAGAACTATAGATCGCTATTGATCACAAAATAGATTATTTTGATTATATTAAATTAAAAAGGTTTTGTGCAAATCAAACTAATGCAGGTAAGATAAGAAAGGAAGCAATGAAAGGAAGCAATAAACTGGGAAAATATTTTTACATCAAGAGTTCTGATAAAGATCTCATTTCTAAAATGTATAGAGAATTGAACCAAATTTATAAGAACTCAAGCTATTCTCCAATTGATAAATGGTCAAAAGCTGTAAACAGACAATTTTCAGATGAAGAAATTGAAACTATCTCTAGTCATATGAAAGAGTGCTCTAAATCATTATTGAGAAAAGAAATGCAAATTAAGACATCTCTGAGATACCACTATGCACCTCTCCAATAAGGTAAGATGACAGGAAAAATTAATGATGAATGTTGGAGGGAATGTGGGAAAGCTGGGACACTAATACATTGTTACTGGAATTGTGAATGGATCCAGCCTTTCTGGAGAGCAATTTGGAACTATGCTCAAAAAGTTATCAAACTGTGCATACCCTTTGATCCAGCAGTGTTTCTACTGGACTTATATCCCAAAGAGATCTTAGAGAAGGAAAAGGGACCCATGTGTACAAAAATGTTTTTGGCAGTCCCATTTATAGTGGCAAGAAGCTGGAAACTGAATGGATGCTCATCAGTTGGAGAATGGTTGAATAAGTTATCGTATATGAAAGGTATGGAATATTATATATAAGAAATGATTAGCAGGGATGATTTCAGAGAGATCTGAAGAGATCTGTATGAACTCCTGCTAAGTGAAGTGAGCAGAACCAGCAGATCATTGTACACAGAAACAGCAATATTATACAATGATCAATTCTGATGTACATGTTTCTCTTCAACAATGAGATGATTCAGACCAGTTCCAATTGTCTTGTGATCAAAAGAGCCTTCTATACGTAGAGAGAGTACTGTGGGAACTGAGTGTGGCTCACAACATAGCATTTTTATTCTTTATTGCATTTGCTTACATTTTATTTTCTTCATCATTTTCTTTGCTGGTTTGATTTGATTTTTCTTGTGCAGCATGATAATTGTATAAATATGTGTGCATATATTGGATTTAACATATACTTCTAACATGTTTGACATATATTGGACTACTTGCCATCTAGGGGTGAGAGAAGGGAGAGAAACATTAGCAAGGGCTAATATTGCAGAATTATCTATTCATATGTTTTGAAAAATAAAAAGCTTTAGTTAAAAAAAAAAAGAATCTCTCTTAGTGAAGTGTTCTGCTGCATATCTTGGCTCACTCATCCCTTGACTTTTCTTCAAAGACATAGGCAGACAGATTGGGGAGTAGATCAGGTCAAATAGAGGTCAAATCCTGGAAATCAACTTTGGTCTTCTACCTTCATGCCTTCATGTATTTTCTGAAACTGCTTATACCCATTTAACAGATGAAGAAACTGAGATCCAGGAATTCAAAAGAAATTAATAAAATCTTAAATATCTGAGGGGGTATTTGAACTCACTTTTCCTACTGTCCCCACTATGCCACACTTTCCAATATTCTTTACCTGTTGATCCTTTTCCTATACAGTCCCAAAGTGAATGAATCACTTTGTGTTACAGTTATTTGCATTTGTGTCATTCCTAAAGCTCTGTTCCATAATCGGAACTATGTCTGACCTAGTCAAACAACAAATAGATAAAAGCAACAAAAGTATTTATTCATCACTTACTATGTCAGACACAGTACTAAGCAATGGAACTAAAGTTTTTGTTCCCAAGGCAGAATACAGTAATTACTAAATATTTGCTGTATTTAACTAAGTCTCAAATATCTAGATCCAAGGGACCTATCTCATGGTGGTGAAATATGGAAGGATCAAAGAGATGAGGAATAAGTTTCTGGAACAAGGACTGTCAGCTTCCTATCCTTTGATATCTCCATGATTATTGGGTGTGGACAAGGTCATCCAGATGTATTTTTGTAGCTGAAAATGGGATGAACACAACCAAATTGTGAGGAAAAGGAAGGATTTTATTCTCTTCTTCAATTCTTGTCTTCATGCTTCAGGCTTCAACATACATTTTGACTTTCCTTCAGTCATTTCAGTCTTCCCATATCTAATCACTGGCTCCCATACATAATCAGTTGTCACTTTGGAGTTCATCTTTACAACATTTTTCAAATATACCTTCTTCTCTCTTCTAACACTGCTCCCAATTTGGGGCAGCCCCTCACTGCACTATTACAATAGCTGGTGGTGGGAGTGCCTGCCAAAACTCTCCATTCGAAGCCATCTTTCATCTAGCCACCAAAGTGACTTTCCTAAATGCAAGTTTGGCCATCCCCAACCCCCATCCCCAGTCAATTAAACTCGAGTGGCTCCCTATCATCTTCAAGATCAAATACAAAAGTCTCTGTCTGCATTCAGAGTCCCCTGCTACATTTCTAGTTTTCTTATACATTACTGACTACCCCAGTGACTCTGGAATCCTGATTATTTCACAAATACAATGTTTTATCTCTTGGCTCTGAGCATTTATTCTGGTTGCCCCCCATACCTGGATTATACTTTCTTTTCATCCATTTTTACTGGCTTTCCTAGCAGTCTTTAAATTCTAACTAAAATCCCATCTTTTATCGGAAGCATTTTTTAACTCTAAATTTAAGTATCTTCACTCTACTAATTATTTCCCATTTATTCTGTATGTAGCATATTTGTATATATCTGTTTGCCTGTTGTCTCCCCTATTAGACTATTTGCTCTTTGAGGGAAAATACTGTCTTTTGTCTCTTTCTGTATTCCCAGTACTTAACATAGTGCCTGGAACATAGCAGATGCTAAATATTATTAGATGGTAGTAAAACCATAGAGGGAGGCTCAAACCCAATGTTTGTTCTTTCTTGGTGGATGCCAGAAGCTACAAATCTGGAATCTGGATACCAATTTCCTGGAATATTCAGATATGTAAAGTGCCTAGTTTCTAATTTTTAACTGCTCTAAGATTCATGAAGCAAATTTCTATAAAGCCTTCTGAGGAAAAAAATAGAGGATCCAAGCCTTGGTAGTGGTAATGGAGATGGGGCGGGGGTGAGGGAGAAGGTTACTTCAGGGTGCACCTAATTCCAATATGTTCTTATCACAGACTTGCATGTAGCTGGGATTTGAGCAACATCTACTGAAAGCTGGGCCCGAGTTACAGCTCTTTTAAGAATCTCTGACAAATAGCTTCCCAGATTCTGCTTGAAGACCTTTAGTGAAAAAGACTTTGATTATCTATCGAAGCATTCCAATTAGGAGGAGTTTCTCTTTGTGGAGCTCAAACAATTTTATTCCTTCATTCTGTAGATGGGAAAACTGAACATGGTGAATGAAAGATTTGTGGTTGGTGTCATGATTATATTTTAACTTGGGAAATCCTAAAATATTTGTTGGCTTTGGGGAAGGACCTAACAGATTAGGACAAATTGCAGGTGAAAAGAGATTAGAAATTCTGAAAGAGGCACTCTCCCACAGAAAAAAAAGTGATATCTATAACATAAATCAATACAGTTACTCTTGTCAAGAAGTATCACTTTTCCAAAGGAGATTGGAGCAAAAGAGATAATCTTTACAACCTCTATAACCTCTAGAGATTCTTTGAATCAAGTCTGTGATCTGTCGACCTATCAGAGAAACATTACAATTCAATTACTAGTGAATCGCTTAGTCTCAATGCTAATTTCAAAAATAATTTACTTATAGTTATTTTATATGGTAATTTATGATATTAATTTATTAATATATTATTTAATGTTTATGGTCATAGCTCTATAATTTTATTTTATTATAGTAACCAAGACTAAGAGAATTCAGTAATTGTAACTGTAATTCAGTAACAGTAAAGATTCAGTAACTGAATCATTGAATAGTTAAGAAACTAATCTTCTCCTTTTAGAAAAGTGGGATATTATGGATATGTAGCATTACATACACTATCAGATTGAGTTAATGTTTTAAAGATGAATAAAACATTTAGGTAAAAATGAAATAGAAAATCTCTTGTTCTAAATATAGCTTCTTCAATAGCATTATTTCTATCAAATATTCTAAATTGTAAAATAATTTCCCAAAGAAATACACACTGGATTTTTCAGATTGATGTGGAACTTCTAATCATAGGAATATTTTTTCTCCATTTTTTCTTTACCTTTCACACTCCTGCCATTTCTTATGTAGAGGCACAAAAATAACATTATATGTTAAATACATGGGGAAAACAGGTTGGGGAAAAATCCAAATAATTCTAGGGGCATTTGAGAGAAAAGTATCATTCTCAGATACAAGTGATTTACAAGATACAAGAAATGCAAAGATTTCTGAAAGTGATTAGCTAATATGACAGAAAAAGAAAATTATAAATATTGGAGAAAAGATGGGGAAATTGGGATACTAATGCCTTATTGGTGGTAGTGAACCTGATCTAACTATTCTGAAGAGCAATTTGGAATTATACTCCAAGGGCAATCAAACTCTGCATATCTTTTGGCCAAGCAATATCACTACTACATCTATATCCAAAAAAACATAAAAAAGAAAAGGATATACATATATAAAATATTTTTAATATCTCTTTTCATGCTGGCAAAGAATTGGAAATTGAAGGGATGCCCATCAACTGGAGAATGGCTAAGCAAGTTGCAACATATAAATGTAATGGCATACTAATGTGATATAAGAAATGAGGAGCAGGCAGATTTCAGAAAAATCTGGACTTATATGAATTTATGCTGAGTAAAGTAAGCAGATTCAGGAGAATATTGTACACAGTAACAGCAACATTTTATGATGATCAACTATGGTAGATTTCGTTCTTATCAATATAATGATCAAAGATAATTCTAAAAGACTCATTATGAAAAAATACTATCCACATCAAGAAAAAGAACTGATGGAGTCTGAATTAAGATTGGAACATACTGTTTTCACTTTTCTTTCCTGTGTGTGTTTCCTTTTGTTCTGTTTCTTCTTTTACAACATGACTAATATAAAAATATGTTGAACATGATTGCACATATATAATCTACATCAGATTGCTTGCCATCTTGGGATGGGAGAAGAAAGGAAGAGAGGGAGAAAAATCTGGAACTCAAAATTTTATATAAGATGAATGTTGAAAACTGTCATGTAATTTGAAAAAAAAATACTATTTACATTAAAAAGTTCTAAAAGTGCTGGAGTGAAAACATGCCCCTCAGAGGCAAAAATACTGACAGATTGTTAAATGGCTACAAAGCATTGCTCCTCAGCATCTAATTGAGATATTTTTGATTTTAGGACTTCTGTATTTATTGCTGGAAAACTGAATCAAATAACTGCTTTAAGAACATAGGATTCTCTTTATATTAACTATTTGTGCCATTTCTGACAGAAATATGAATTTAAGGCCTAAGATTTGGCTAGGTTAGGTTATTTTGATAATTTACAGGCAAGCTGTTGAGAAAAGTCAATGAGAAAATCTCATAAGATGAATCATCAGAAGACAGAACATAGAAGTCAACAGAGCTGAGATGCCAAAAGTAGATTAGACCAAGAGACTAGAGACAGCTAAGGAAGAGAGCTGAACTGTTTGGAGGAAAATTTTGATGCTGGGAACTGAATGGAATAAGAAGAATCCAGCTTGTGAAGTGCTTGAGAATGACTTTTGCTCTCTAGTGTCATCTACAGCTGGAAAGAGTCAAAACTTCCAGAGGAATGACAAGATTACCATTTACTACTATCCATGGCTAGAAGGAAAATCTCCCAAAGGATTTAGAGAAATAATTTGACTAGCTTTGATGATCATAGGCTTAAAAAGAAATGCTTTTTCCTCCCAGAAAATTTCAAGCTACTGTAGCTTTCAGGGAGCAGACTTGGGAAAATATACAGATCTAAGGCTTTAAGTTGCTATTTCCTAAAAGAGCAGAACAAAATAGCAGGTAACTAAGAGCACCAGAGAAGCATTTTGGTTCAGCAGGAGGGTAGAGGGGATGAGAAGAGAAGTAAATCCCCAATAGATGGCATGTGATACAAACTATTTCTTCAAAAGAGGAAACAGTGCTGCAATCGACAATTATGAATTTCTTCAGCTACCTGGATTTCCCTAAACATTTTCCTTTCTCCTGGATTCCTGCAAGTTTATGTCTATTCTTCTTCCCATGGACATTGATGGGAGAGTGTGATTCTATGGTTACAATATTATGTGTTAACCATTTGTTTTGTGGTTGTTCAATTGTATTCAACTCTGCATGAATCCATTTGGATTTTTCTTGGCAAAGATAGTGGGGTAATTTGCGATTTCCTTCTCCCCTTCATTTCACAGATGAGGAAACTGAGGCAAACAGGGTTAAGTAAAGCTGTAAAATATCTGAAGCCAGATTCGATCTGAGGAAGTTTAGTCTTCTTAACTCTGGCCCAGCATTCTATCCACTGTACAACCTAACTGTTTTTGATTATCATACTTTTGCCTTATTTTAAATATTTGGCAGCTAAGTGGCACAGTGCATAGAGTAGTGTGCCTGGAGTATGAATTTAAATTTGGTCTCAGGAAGGTCACTTAATCCTGTTTGTCTCAGTTTTTCATCTGTAAAATGAGCTGGGGAAGGAAATGATAAACCATTCTAATATCTTTGCCAAGGAAACCCAAATAGATTCACAAAGAGTCAGACATAATTGAAAATAATTCAAAAATACCAATTTTTGTAGAAACATTTTTTTTGGTTTCTTATAAGGCTCTCTGGGAGGGGGAGCATTTATAGAAGAAGAAATTTAGATATTGCAAAAATGAATATTTTTTAAAGAGTTAATATTATTGTGATTGATATTTTTAATGGAAAAAATAATATGTATGTTTTGGTGTCTACACACACACAAAAATACTATAGTCATAAGTATATACGTGTATTTCCTTGACACATGAGTGTTGCCAGTAGGACACGAGAGTTTCATTGTAGCTGTTTAGTATCTGTGACCACATCTTTCTGATCTTGGAGGGGGACAGACCTTCAGACCTTCCAGAATGGGTATGATAAAGGAAATGGGTAGGTTTCATTGCTTTTGCTCCTTCTACACTATACATGAATCATCCTTATCTGCTCATATGTCTTATCTTTCCTATTCCTATTACAATTTAAATTCCTATTTGGCAGGGATCTCCAATATCACCAATGCCAGTCACATGGCCTTGCTATACTGTGCTAAGAAAATGCTGAAGCTATATCACACTGAACAAAACTAACTTGGTGGGAATGTCTTCCTCCCCTGTGAATCACTTCTCTTCTCCCTGACTCAATGAAAGGCATGAAGACAAGAACATATATCTTGGTGAAGTCTTTAATTCCCAAGAATGTGGCAAGATGATGATGACTATTTCTGTGATAAAGATATGGGAGAAGATAAAAATAGGAGTAAATTAAAGCCTTGCTTCAAATGGCCAGCAGAGCTGACAACTAACTTATGTCCAGGAGGGGAAGGGCCACAGCTTGGTTTCATACCCAGATTAATTTAGATTTTGCCAAAGATGTGAACAGCTACAAAAAATCTTGATGAAACAAAAAAATTCCTTAATTTTATTCCCTTTCTACATGACTCATAAAAAGATGGAAGGATAAATAGACTGATATGTATTGTGATTAAATTCTTGGATTTATAACCATGTCTGTGTCCATATGCATGTGTATTTCTCTGTGTGTGTGTATGGATGGATGTAGGGATTTGTACAAGGCTACACAATTGGTAGACTTGGACTTTATCCCCTATCTTCCTTTCCTAAATTCAGTTCTCTTTCTACAATCCTTCTCATTCCCTACCTCACAAGAATATTATGAGAAAAGAGAAAAGTGCTCTGTAAACTCTAAAGTGGTAGGAAAATGGAAGTTATTTGTATTAAGTAGTTTCAGAGTTCCATAACATTAAATACTTTAGCCAAGAATAACTTAGCTTCTTGACTGGTCTAACAAACACTCCATTTTCCCCAGCTAAATTATCCTTCCACTAAGGAAGCAGGATTAGTTATCAATAGTTAAAAATTTGTGAATGGTTTAATGGAACTGTAGCCCAGACACAGGAAAGGCTGACAATATCCTTGGTAAATGTAAACCCATTAAGTAAAATGCTAGAGTAGCCACCCCTGGCACATGCCTCACTGATAATGGCTCGTAAGTGCCTTAGTGCTTAATGACAGGGCTGCTGTTTGCTGACAATGGACCTGGTTGGAATCTATAAACCAGTGGCTATCTTGATGTAATATCATCTTCTTCTACTTCACTTCCTATTAATAAGTGATAAGCAATAGAGTATATGACAGAGAATGGGATGGTAATGGACTTTAGCGAGTTGATTGCAACACATATTGCCTGGACAACTGTATCCATGTTGCCAGGCAGTACCAGCTAGGGCTTATGGGGCATTGGAGAACTTGAAAGATTGGAAAGTACTTAACTTTAAGCACATGGAAGATATTTGTGATTCTCGTTGTTGTAATAATATTTGCATATAAAGGTAATAAGAAATTAGATCTTGACAACCTACTACTCTCATGTGGATCTTCATCTAGGTCAGTGAGTCACTGGAACAAATTAAAAATCTTGCTATCATCACTTTCAGAAATGATGGTCTTTTCTAATATAACTGTCATTGGTTTTCAAGAAAAATGACATTCTCAGGAAAGCCATTGGCAAGCATGATGCTGCCTTTTCTTTTATGAGAATTGTTTAAAATGTGAATTTTATTTTCTCTCTGATGAAATTTTGACTGTTGAAGTTTGGGACACATAATCTCTCACACACACACACACATACGCACACACACACTCACACTCACACATCAGAAAAACCACTAGATTTTTCCAGTAGATACAGCCAAATATTTAGTGAGGGGATAGAGGCAACTGTTTTATATATTGCCTCAAGAGAAGAGAATTGCAAAGTTGGAAAGGTTCTCAGTGGGCTGTGGTTACCCAAATGGAAAATTGACTAAGTATTCCTTTTTACTATTCCTTTTATAATTTTATAATATCACTGATGAGAACATACACAGAATTTGTTGTTAGTAATAGAGGCAACCCCGTCCACTTTTGCATAGCTCTCATTGCTTGAAAGTTATTTCTTAATATTGATCTCAAAATTGTGATTTTCCACTGTGATTCTCCCCAGTTTTTCTTATTTTTACTTCTAAAGTCAAGTAAAACAAGACTAATTTTTTCTATATGTGTAATTCTCCAAATTCTTGAAGATATCTGTCATTTCATCTCTACTTTTTTCCCTGGTTAAACATCCCTAACTCCTTCAACTCTTCCACTTGGGGTCTCGCATCATGGACTTTCTTTATCCCAGTTTTTTATTTCTGAATGTGTTCCAGTGTGCACTACATGATGTTTAAAAATTAATCTTGTAAATTTTGTGTATATGAAATATAACATATATTGAACATTAAAAAACAAAACAAACACATACTCCATTGAACACATCTAGATTTTCATTTCAATGATGCTGATGGCATAAAAACATTAGATTGGCAACTAAACAGGTTACATGAGCACCAATAAACCAGGAGAGTATTCTGTGTCATCACTGTGTCATCACTGAGATGAGACTCTTGAGGAAAATGTTGGGGGGAGGAGAGAAGTAGAGAGATAAAAATAGAAGTGATATTTTTTCCTTTGGTGCATTGAACTATAATTAACTTAGTAATCAGGTTAACTGATTTTTTTTTCAATTTTCATTAGTTACTTGAGCTTTGTGTAGTCCCACATTGGCTTCTTTTTTAAATCTACCTCTATAGTCAGTCCTTTTTGATTGGAGCAATTCCAAATCCAATGTGCCAGCCACTGCTAAGGTTCCAGCTTTAAATGTTCTAGGTAAAAAGAAAGGGCCCCAGAGAAGATTGGAATCATCATTGAATTATAAAATTGATATGTAAGGGGATGGCTCTTTTAAAGATGTAGTATCAAAGCCATCAAGAGTTAAAGGCTGAAAAAGCAAAGAATAAAGAAAACAATTCTTTGAAAACATTTCTGTACATATAATTGTCATGAGGATTTTAAAGTTAATAACTGAGAATTCTTGATTTCTAAAAATATTTGGTAAATCTAGAATAAATAACTCTGGCTTAGATGGAAGATTTGTAAATATTTGTAAATTTGTAAGTATGACTATGAGACAGAATTGAATCATCTCACTATTGGAAAAATGGCTTCTTGGGGGTGGAACAGTGTGGTTGAGAGAGCTCAAAAAGCACAGTCCTTAGAGAAGCTGGGGTTCAAGAAGAACTAGTCTGAGGAGAGACTCATACAATTCCCTTGTTCTTGGATGAGTTCAATACAAGAAGAAAAAATATTGTCTTTGACATTTGTAAGAGCTGTTAGGGAGGAGAAGAGGTTTTGTTTTTCCTACTTGGAAGACATGACAGAAGCATTGAACTTTGCCTTTTCCTGCCCCATACTGTCTAACAGGTGGAAATTTCTCAGAGCTTAGGCATGGAGTCAGATCCGGTAAAGCTCTTTCATTTCATGACAAGGTTTCTACTTTTGATAGAAGCACTTCAAGTCTGTCAGCAGTTCAGAGAAGAAGCAGCTTAAGCAAGACAGCAAAGAAACGGCCCCTCCAAACTCTAGAAGACAGACAGTGCCATATATTCTTTATACTTGTTCCCCATGGCTCTGTAAGTTTCTGGTCAATCTTTCTCATGAACACTGTGTACAGTGGAAGGAAAGGAGTGGATCCCCACTTTACTTTCAGATTGCTGTTTTCATCATTTTTTGCTTTGCCTTCTGTTTTGCAATTGCATCTGATAGAGAATTGTCAGTTGGGATTAGAAAATTTAGCCTATACTAATAAGAAAGTTGGCACCCCTAGAACTGTTAAGATTACTTATAGCACTAAACTAGGCCTATCTCAGAAGCTTCTAATGTCTCAGGATGTAAGGAATTGGACCAACCAACTGAGAGAAAGAAGAGAAAAAGGAATGATCAGCAAGCATTCACTAGACATAGAGGACATCTTATCACATGTGTAGGTAGGTCAAAACTGTTAGTGGTAACTCAGCTAGGATGGACTCCTGAATCCAAAAATATACTTATAGAATAGATTACAAAGATGAAATCAAATAGGGATAAATGCAAAGTCTCATTCAGGATTAAGAAACAAATAGACTTACCAATATAAGATGACTGAGGCATGGATAGACACAATTCCACAAAAACCCCAAAAAAGTGAAGTAGTCGTCAAGATAAATATGAATGCAAAGTACAGTGAGGGGGCAACCATTAAATCCATCAGAAAAGTATATGATTCAGGATGAGGGAGACAATAAATTCATTATTCTTTGCCCTGGTTAGACTTCAATTGGAATAGTTAGTGTCTCCATTTTTGTCTCCATGTTTCAGGAAGGACAGTGAAAATCTGGAGGGCATTCATAAATGGATAAACAACCTCATTTAGGAAATAAGTCTCAAATGATGAATCTGGCAAATTTTTTTAACCTACCCAGTCATAATGACTGTGCTCTTATTCCTAGTTACAAATCCTTATAACACTGATATGTTGCTTGATTGACTGATATGTTCTCACTTAGTTAAGCTATCAAGGTGTAAATGGGATGGGGTGGTTTTTACTCCATCCTTACATTTGTATGTATGAGATATTTAGTAACTTGTTATCTGTAAATTTGTTGAGTAGTCATCCATGCCTTCATTCGAGTCATCAAGAACAAAGGTGAAGAGTATGGGAGAAAGATGATTTGTGATATTAAGACTTTAGTTTTAAAGGTTTTATAGAAGGAAGACATGGAGAGGACAGAGTAAATGTTTATCCTTTTAAATTGGTGGGCAGAGTCTTTGAGGACAAGGCATCATCATCACTATGTTGAGGGAAAAGACAAGGGGAAATTCAGGAGAAGTGGAAACAAGCTAGAGAATGGCTTTCATGGGGCATAGTAAAAGGAGAGGTGAGAAGGTGAGGGACAGAAAATTAAAACAATTGTGCTTAATGGTCTAAAAGCTCATTGCTACTAGTTTGGTATTTCTCAAATATAATTGCATGTGTATAATAGTGTTAGATATTTCATAAGAGAATGGTGGTAAGTGCTTTCTGATAATTAAAATGCAGATACAGTCTTGCTCAGACACAAGACTATGAATAAAATTGCCTCTTCTTTCGTTGTGCTTCACCAACTCACCATCTTAGTTCAGCAGTAAACATTTGAAGAGAATGGGTTGAGTTTCGCTGAAAACATACCCAGAGCGATTTCTCATCATTATCATTTATTCCTACAATATTTTCCCTAATGGGGAAGAAGAGCCGGGGGTCAGTCACATAGCAGGTCCAGTGGCAACATAAGAGAGGTATAGTTGGATGTTGGTCTCTCCTGGTTCACAAAAATTTTCTTTATAAGAGGACTAGTTTCAAGATTTCCTCTTCTTTGCTCCAAATTGTCAATTGAATAAACACAAGTAGTAGGTTATGTGTCAAGCCATGGATTTGAAACAGGGCTATTTTATCAATGATGACATTTTCTTCATCTCTTCTGGGCCTCAGTTTCCCTTTTTATTAAATGACTTTTTCTCTCTTCTCATAACTATCATCCTAGAGTTAAAATTGAAATTAGCTCATCTTTATGTGTCTTTACAATCATGAAATAGGCCTGCCCCCTATTTGGTCTCTCCTCATGCTGCCAGCTTCATCTCCTTTCTGTGCAGGTTTAGAAATGTCATTTCTCAACTGAAAACCTTCCAAGGTCTCCCTATTGCTAACCAAGAAATGCTCAAACTCCTTTGTCCATCATTCAAGGCCTCCCTTTCTCACTCTGTCTTTTGGGATTTACCTCCCTTTGACTCCTCAGTTTTAGGCTGCCTGATTGATTCTAGACATGGCTTGTGTTCTTCTTCCATAGCTTTTTCCAATGCCTATAATATTCCCCTTCCCTCTCTTGACCCACTGATTCCCAACCACAATAAATCCTAACTTCATAGCCACTTCTTTAAGGCATAATTCCCGATTATGGACGAGTGTGTGGGAAACAGTGACAAATTTGACATCAAAAGGCCTGGATTCAAATCTCAGCTTTGCACTCACAACCTCTGTAATTTTAAGCAACACTTCCATTTTCTGCATCTCAGTTTCTATATCTGTAAAATAAAAATGGTATCACTGGATCACCTCCATGTCTCCATTGAGCTACAAATCTAGGCTCCTATTCTTAATAAGTCTGTCATATTGCAGTGCTGTTAGTTGTGTTGGTATATTCTCTAATTAGACTATTTATACCACATAGGCAGGAAATACATTTTTATCTAAACTTTCCCCATTCATCTTGCAGCACAGGTATCTACACTCAAAGGGGCTTAATGTATAGTTGACAAAATTGCAGAAATAATAGGGTATGGTTTTCATAGGGACTACAATTAAGAAATTCCTTAGGTATCTTCCAAAATCCTTTGTTCCTAGGATAAACCCTAGAAAAAAGACTATGAAGTTGGTAGAATTGTCTTTGCTTTCTCTGTCTCATCCAAGCACCCTCTAATAGGCACTTAACAAATATTTGTTGATTTTCAGGTACCATGGGGGAAAACACTGTATTTGAACTCTGAGGGCTTGTGTTTAAATACTGCTTCGGAAATCTGCAAGCTGTGTGATTCTCTGAGTCTCAGCTTCTTCAACTGCAAAATAGGGACTTTATATTGAATAGTCCTGGGGTCTCTTTCAGCTTTATATTTGTGCTTCTAGAAACATTTACCTCCCATACCAAGCCACCAGAGCTGTTACTGTGTGCTATAGATGTTCAAATTTACTTCCCTCCTTTCTTTCTATGATATAGCCTTCACTTCCCCCTCCTTCAGTTTTAGTATATAACTCTCTAGATACTTAAACAGCCCCATATTTGGTGATTATAAAGCAAAGAAGCGAGAGGGGAGGAGATATGGCATAAAGCTATTAAGGTAAGTCTGAACCATATGTTGCAGAACCTGGAATATCAGCCTGAGGGCTGATATTCTTTTATTTGAAAAGCAATAGAAAGAACAAGATTGTGAATTAGATGCTTTAACCAGATGAACTCTCTTAACATTGCTATCTAAATAACTTTAAAATGATGTCTCCAATCAAATTTTGCAGTGGCAGATCCAAGAAAAAGGCAGAGTGAGACATTTTTCTAGCCTATGAAGACTCAGGAAGTCTTTGGGGTAGAAACCTGTCAGAGTAGACATACCTGGAGCAGCAGCAATAGCAGACATAACAGCAGCAGATTTGGGAGATCTCATCTCAAAGATGGTAAGAGGATCAGACAACTGATCAGAGAGTACAGGTGACCAGGGACTCATTGGTGGCACTGATCAGCAACACTATTGTCCATACGCAGTACTAGAGCATGGTTCCAGGGCAGAGAAAAATGCTTACATTCAGTCACAACAGAACAGGGGCCCCGGTCACAGTCAAAGATCAAGAAGAGTGCTAGCATTTGTAGCTACAGGAGAGCAGGGAACCTTTCTGACTAAAGACCAGAACACAGACCCCAAACTTCTCCCCAGAGCATATCATTTTAGAAGAAAACTTGAAGACCCCCTTGAAGCTAATTTTGACAACTGTGGCAAGAAAAAACCTGAAGCTTGAGACAAAATATATCCTGCCTCCCATTCCTAGGTGAGCAGAGCTCAGCTTAAACATAATCTCCAAAGTCAAGAAATAGGCTGGAAACATGAGCAAATAACAACAAAATGACCATGAAAACTATTCTGACACCAAATCTCATTGAAGAAAATAATTTCTTTTTAAAAATTTATTTAATAGCCTTTTATTTACAGGTTATATGTATGGGTAACTTTACAGCATTGACAATTGCCAAACCTCTTGTTCCAATTTTTCCCCTCCTTCTCCCCCCCCTCCCCCAGATGTCAGGATGACCAGTAGATTTTAAATATATCAAAATATAAATTAGAGACACTAAGTATACATGACCAAACCATTATTTTTCTGTACAAAAAGAATCGGATTCTGAAATATTATACAATTAGCCTATGAAGGAAATCAAAAATGTAGGTGGGCAAAAATATAGGGATTGGGAATTCAATGTAATGGTTTTTAGTCATCTCCCAGAGTTCTTTTGCTGGGTGTAGCTGGTTCAGTTCATTACTGCTCCATTGGAAATGATTTGGTTGATCTCGTTGCTGAGGATGGCCTGGTCCATCAGAACTGGTCATCATATAGTATTGTTGTTGAAGTATATAATGATCTCTTGGCCCTGCTCATTTCACTCAGCATCAGTTCGTGTAAGTCTCTCCAGGCCTTTCTGAAATCATCCTGTTGGTCATTTCTTACAGAACAATAATATTCCATAATATTCATATACCACAATTTATTCAGCCATTCTCCAATGGATGGGCATCCACTCAGTTTCCAGGAAGAAAATAATTTCTTAAAAATTTGAAGTGGACAAGTAGAAACTAAAGACATAAAGAAACAATAAAACTAAGTCAAAACAATGAAAAATAAGAGAAAAGATGAAGTATTTCATTGGAAAAGCAACTGATTTGGAAAATAGTCTTCTGAAAAAGGCTTAATTTCTCAAACATATAGGTAATTGAGTCAAATTTACAAATATAATATCTATTCCCTAATTGATAGTCAAAAGATATGAATACTGAAAAAGTATTTTCAGATATGAAATCTGAAAAAGAGTTTTCAGAAGAAACCAAAACTATCTATAGTCATATAATAGTACTCTAAGTCATTATTGATTAGTTAAATGCAAATTAAAACAACTCTAAGCAACCACTTTACACTTATAAGAAAGGATAAATGCTGGAATGGATGAAGGGGAATAGGTATACAAATGAATTTTTTGGTGCAATAGTGAACTGGTTCAGCCATTCCAAAAAAATAATTTGGAACTATGTCCAGACAGTTATAAAACTATGCATGACCTTTGAGCCAGCAATAAAACTACTAGATCTGTGTCCCAGAGAGCTCAAAGAAAAAGGAAAAGGATATATATGTACAAAAATATTTATAGAAGCTCTTTTTGTGGTGGCAAAGATTTGGAAATTGAAGGAATACTCATCAATTGGGTAATGGCTGAATGAACTGTACTATATGATTTTTGTTGGAATACTATTGTGTTGTGGGAAGAAACAAGAGGTTGGTTTCAGCAAAACATGGTGCTACCTATATGAACTGATAAAAACTGAAATGAAAAGAACTATGAAATACTTGACTGCTCTGAAGAATACAGTAATCTAAGATAATTCCAAAGAACTTAGGATAAAAAAAAAATACTAACCACCTCCAGAGAGAGAACTGATAAACTGAATGCAAATTAGAGTATAATTTTTTCACTGTTTGCTTTTTTAAAAACAACATGGCTAAAATGGGAATATGTTTTTTCATGATTTCACATGTATAATTGATATCACATTGTTTGCCATCTCAATGAATGTGGAAAAGTGTGGGAGGTTAGGGAGAGAATTTCAACCTCAAATTTTAAAAAAGAAAGAATGCTAAATATAAATGAATAATAAACTGATTTTTTTAAATTGAAAGACAAAAAGGCATTAAAAAAAGCCATTAAAGTTATTTGACAAAGTCATACTTGAACTATTGGAAGATGTGCGAAGGATGACTTGGAGTAAGGAAAAACTAAAGGTAGGCAGGTTAGTGAGGAGGCTAATATCATATTCTATATGAGAAGTGATGAAGACCTGAGCTATAATAGTGGTTGTGTGGGCAGATGAGATGCAAGAGATTTGAGAGATTCTTTGGTGAAGTTTTTTCTTTACATTGGCATTTGACCCCAACCTTCCTAGAATATGATAATATATACACATACATGTTATGTGTGCACATATTTTCCTTATTCTTTTTATCATGATAGAAGTTAGGAAGTTCTCCAAATTTCCTCCTGAAGAATCATCGCTTATTGTAAAACCCCACAGCGATTTCTGGCCTTCCTATTTATCTCAGAAACCTCAATGACCACATGATAAATCTGTCCCTTATGTCTCCAACTCTGAGCATCATATAACCGAGTGAGTCTTTTGATGAATAACAAGCCTTTGCCCTTCATAGTGAGCTGAGAGAAGTGGGTTCCCAGAGGAAAGCAGAAGAGCAGACTGCCGTCCACCATTTGTAATGTTAAGCTGTCCCTTCAGAGTCTGGGATTGTACTAAGGGATGGTGAGTCTCCAGGTGGATTTTGCCTGAAGACGTGTGGCTGTTGAATCAGAAAATCTATAAATAGAACAGCTAGTGTCCAAATATGATAAGTACTCATCCTTGATTATCCCCAGTTGAAATCTCACGTATATGAAACAATAATTTTTCTTTTTAATTTGCCTCTATTGACTCAATTGGGCTGGCCTCCCAGGGCCCAGGCAGAGTAGATAATTAAGCAAGGGATGGTAAAGGCCTCCATCTATGCTATTGAAGCCATTCTTATTACAGAATCAGCAACACATGGAACATGTGCTAATTAAGTGTTTATGCAAAGTACTGGGCTGCTGTTTAGATCTGACCCAATCCTTGCCCCCAAGGAACACAAAGTCTAGTGAGAGGTCAGAGCTGAATTACAGCATAATATTATATTCTAAGTAATAAATATTGATTGATAGATTAAGTACATCATGGAGGTTTAAAGAAACTTACCACATGGATAAAGCATCATTGATGGGGATGTTCAGGAAAATATCCTGGAGAAAGTATCATTGGAATAGTCCCTCCATAAAGTAAGAAGAGAGGCCATTTACCAGATGGAGGGGACAAATGGAAGTGGGAGAGCAAGTATGGGATGTCTCAAGGGACAGAGAGTTATACATGTCAGTCACCGATAGGATCACAAATTTATACCTGGATGGAGAAGCCTGGGGAACATTTATTCTAACCTCTTTATGTTATGTCAGGAAAATGAGTCCCCAGGAAATGATTTGACCACCAACAAGGTCACACAGATAGTGAGTGTGAGGGAAAAAGTGGAAAATAGATAGGTCCCGTATTTCTACTGTACAACTCAGACTGTGTAGGGCATAGGGTCTGTGGAGGGGAGGAATATAAAGAAATGGTGGAAGAAGGGAGGGTGGAGCCAGATGACAGAGGACTTTGGCCAACAGGCAGAGGATTTTGATCTTTGCTCATAGAAGGAACAGGAACATTTATCTCAGTGCCTATTGTTGGTGATTTTCTAGACTATCTCAGTTTCCTGTGTATTTGAAAAAGGGACAAGAACATGGAAAGGGTGGCTATTGGAAAGGAAGCCATCTTTGCCATACATGTTATATATGAGAAAATTAATTTCATGAGAAGGAAAGAAACTTTTCTAGTGTTACACAAGAAGTAAGTAGGAGGATTAAGTCTTTAAACTTGGATTTTCTTCTACAAATATAAGTTTATTTTTGCTGCAGCATGGAGATAGGCTCTTAAGAAATCTGATTGCTTTTCCTTGGAAATCAGATTACCAAGATCACTTTCAGATGCACTCAGTATTCTACTCTTTCCATGAGAAGGAAGCACACCTGAGACGTATGAGGATGTGACAGAGCAGAAGGCCACTCATTGATTTCCTTCTATTATTGTTCACCCACCTGCCACTCTCCCCACATACTGTGGGGCCAGCCAGGCAAGATTTGTTCATGTGCCAGAGCTGTTCCCACATCTTTCCGATGTTTGTGAGCCCATGACCATATAAGACACTGCTACCATCTAATGATTTATTAATGATATCACCCAGCAGGGCTTGGAATGACTCCTACTGAGACAGATACATAGGAAAAAGAAAGAAAAAAACTCTCTAAAGTCCAAAGCTTATAATCCTAAATCACACACCAGGAATGAAAAGTAAAAAGAAAGAGCTTCCTTGCTTTCTGCAAATAAAACTGATTGCTGAAATTTTAACCCTTTTAAGGGTCTTCTCAAATGCCCCTTACTCCAGGAAGCCTTCCCTGATCTGCCTAAGCTCAGATCTGAACTATCGATGAATTTGCCCCTCTCTGATGCACTGATCAGGTATGGCAGCATAGAGAACTTTTTGTGTCTTTGTTGATTCCCTTCAACCAACCAACCAATCAATCAACTTCCAAGCATTTGTTATTTTTTGTGTGGCAGGAAAAAATAAAATGGGCAGATGAGAACAATTTGTTCCAACAGCCTTAAAGATGGCTACAATAAGTACTGCAGAATGATTAAAACTTGGCCATACATGGTAGACTCCAAATCACCCACTGCATCTCTCACCATTGACAATTTTGTCCTGACTTTTTTCTTGCCACTGGACTTTGATGATTATGGAAGAGAATGGGATTGATGACTTGTGGAACTTTGCCTCTCTTAAATCCAATTCAAAAGTAACCCAAGACATTACCTGTGATAGCACTGATCCTTTTCAAAAAGGAAGACCAAACAATATCTGTTCACCAAGACATGTCATTCTAAAGAGGGAGATAGACACACAAGTGTGCATGTATGTATAAGTATACCTACACTCATATATCTGTAATATAAATCCAAAGAGAATCAATACAAATAAAACTACAAAGTAATTGACTACAAGGCAGTTTGGGAGAGAGGGTATTAGAAGTCATGGAGGGAGGAGGGAGAAAAGGCTCTTGTAGGAGGTGTATCTTTAAGGAAAAGATGGACTCTATGAGGCAGACTTACGAAGGATGTACATTCCATTCGAGGGGGGAAGCCAATGCTAAAGAGATGGGAAATGGAGTATCATGAGTGAGAAGCAGAGAGAAGATTGTTTTGTCTGAATCAAAGACAGGCAGAGTAATTCTGGGAGCTCCCCTGGATTCCCTATGCTATTCAAACTTGATCTGTAGTGTAGTCCTTACACAGGGCTCTATCACAAATCATACATGAGTATGTAATGAATTTGAAAGAATGAATTTTCAAGATGAAAGAACTCAGAGGGAAAAGCAACATGATATAATGCTAACTGGGCTTGATTTGGAGCTAGAGTGCCTGGGTTCCAATTCAGCCTTTCTGATTTATTTCATATATGAAATATATGCCTTATCCCAAAAACTGGAATCTTTGGGTTAATATATATATATATATAATATATATATATATATAATATATATATATATATGCTAGTTCCTCATTTCCTCAGTTTCCCCCTTTGAAATGAAGGGTTTGTTTCCCCTTTGCTGTCCATTTGGCTTCTGGGACTAATTAGGAAAATGCTGGAACAAGGGTCCATTGCACCTTAGGTTTTAAAATGCTCTGGGTATTTGCCTGGGAGCCTGTACTTGCTGTGCTGAAGAAAATAAAATGTTTTGCTTGGAATCCTTCGCTCCTTTTGGACGCCGACAGGAAATTTTTGTAACCAGGCAACCACTGAGGATTTTTTTTTAATACCAACGATTTTAATATCATATGTCATAGTCAGAACAGATAAGTAGCATTTTCCCACCTTGTCCAACATGGATGCAGCATCTGATGCCTGCCCAGCATGGGTTTGCTAAACCTGCCTTTTGAGAAGTAGACAGTCTCAGCAGCAATGGACCCAAAAGTCTCTTGCTCGCCTCAATTGACAGGGACAAGAGGGCAGTGCCTTCCAATAGGAGCATCCCCAGTCCCGGGGAGTGAGCATTTAACAGGGTCTAGTGACCAATCAGGTCTCTGAAGCATTACACCTTGATAGACCCTGGAAAACCACTTATTTCTCCTGGCTGTCTCTAATCTGCCAAAGAAACCGGCCAGTCAATTCAAGGAATGGAGTAAGGGGAAAATTAGAGCCATTCTAACTAGCTGTTCAGGGTTGTATGGGCACATTTTTTGCCTGCTTACAATGAACTACACTCATTTGAGGGATTTGGGCTAAAATCTTCCCTTTGGCCTGAAGTGGTCGAGTTAATAATTCATTTTCAGGCAGGCTCGGGAGTCTGTCGGTGGTGTTTTCTGCAGCTTTTTTGATCAGAACCCAAACTGCCTCCTGCCCACACAGTTCAACAGGGCTCTGGGTTGTTCAGTAAGAGCTATTGAAGTTTTCTATTAGGACATCCCAGATATACTTTTCCCAAACATGTATACTGTGTGTGGAGTGTTAGGCTGAGGAAAAAGGTAAGAGGTAAGATATAAAAATTATCCCCAAACTAATGTCCTGGATCACTTACAGTTTAGTTGGGAATTAGACACAAACATCTGTATCGATAATTCTAGTTCCAACAATCCTCTGACTGTGAAGATTGAGGACAGTGATCATTATTACATTCCTACATAAAGGCACTGTTGCCATGCTAGAGTGAGCAATGGTTTTTTGTGTAGAAAACAGCAACGGTTAGGGTGGAGAGAAAGTTAGGCAAGACAAATATCCAGATGACTCAGGACTGACCACATGCACTTAGAAAAAAATAATTGTAGCTTTTTTTTATTTTCAAATTGCATGCAATAATAGTTTTTAACATTCATCCTTACAAAACCTTGTGCTCCAAATTTTTCTCCCTTCCTTTTCCTCCCTCCCCTAGACAGCAAGTAATCTAATATAGGTTAAATGTGCAATTATTCTAAACATATTTCTATATTTATCATGCTGCATAAGAAAAATCAGATCAAAAAGGAAAAAAAAGAAACAAAAGCAAGCAAACAACAACCAAAAAAAGTGAAAATACTATGTTGTGATCCATGTTCAGTTCCCACAGTTTTTCTCTGGGTGCAGATGGCTTTCTCCATCACAATTCTATTGAAACTGGCCTAGAACACCTCATTATTAAATAGAGCCAAGCCCATCACAGTTGATCATGAAATAATCTTGTTGCTGCCTTGTACAATGATCTCCTGGTTCTGCTCATTTCACTCAGCATCAGTTCCTGTAAGTCTCTCCAGGCCTTTCTGAAATCATCCTGCTGGTCATTTCTTACAGAACAATAATATTTCATTATAGGAACGATAGGGATGAATACTAGGATTGATCTATTCAAAGATCAAGAATTCCAAGTTGGAGGCAGAGCTAGGAGAACAGTTTACACAGAATGCAGAATGTATGAAAGGGAGAATAATAAGTATAGTAGAATAATATTAAGGATGATCTGAAGTGTTAGATGGGAAAGTTGAAGCATTAAGGCATGACTAAAGGTTTTAGAACATTGAAGTCCAATCCATTGGTCCATTGGCCTTAGGAGGATTTTTTTTCTGTTTTGATATAGGAGCTAGATTGAAGAGGGAAGAGACTGGAGTAGAGAGACTACATTGGGAGCTATTCACTTAATAAAATATTGTTTCCTCATTGAACTGGTTGAGTTTCTAGTGACCCCAGACTTACTGCCATGCTCTAGTTCTATCTCCATGTGGCCCAAGTGACTGTTATAAGGGACTTATATCAATCATGCCATAACTTCGGCTTTCTGGTGTGCAAGGTCTGTGGCTTTCTTTTCACTCCTGAGTTTCTCTTTCTTATCTTTGAACCTGGCATGGACTTCAAACATCATGAATTTTTCAACATTTCGAGACATCTGATAGTCTCTTTATGGATCCTCATTCCCCAAATCTATGTCTTGTATATAATTTTATAAAGTAAGAATGGAGGCAAGGCAAGACAAGGTAACTGAAGGGAAGATAAAGGAAAGGTGAAAGAAGGAAATTAGAAGGGAAATTGGGAAGAAGAAATGGAAACAAATCATCCCTTGATAGGCTGGAGCCTTTTGAAAATGGGCCTCTCATCATTGGCCTACTCTAGTCTTTAGACATTAGACACAGAGATCATTTCCAATCCAGTCCTGGAAGCTTTCTAGGACATCCAAGGGCTTAGTTCCACTGGCCCAGAAGTTGAGATCATAGGAACTCTCAGGAGGTCAGAAGAAGGGATGGTGGTCATAATTAACTTTCAGCAGTGTCATATTTGTCCAGCATAATTGCCAAGAACTGTGTGGGGCTCCTCTAACCTGAGACATAACAAACCCATCTCTATTCTCCGTGCAATAAATGAGCTTCCAAATTCTCAGGCATCTGGATTTCCCTTTGCCACATGAATAAGCTGAGGCAAATAGCTTCGCTGCTCCTCAGGAAAGATAGAAGAAACGGTAGTGACTGTCAGTAGCAGCAAATTGTGTTATCATGGAAGCAAAGTGGTGCAGGAAGAAAAGAACTGAGCCCTAAGATAGAGCCAGACATGGAGCAGAGACTGAATTCCAGGATGCTGCTGTGCAGTGAGGAGGATCTGAGAGAGTAAGTAAAAAGCCACTCATGCATCTGTATGTTGCCTCCAGCCTCAAGCTACTCCTGTACTCCTGAGGCACGGGGCTGAGCACAAGCAGGCAGTGGTGCTTCATGGGAATATCTCTCTCCTTTCCCCAGCTGCCACTGATGCTTGATCAAGTGTTATCCAAATGGAAACCAGCTAATGCTCGCAGTGCAATGGAGGAAGGCGGGTGAAGTGGGATAGTGGCTAGGGCACTGGATTTGAGTCTCACCTTTAACACTTAAGAGTCATGGGACCTCAGGCAAGTCTTTTAAAAATTCTTGGAAGCTCAGTTTCTCTATCCATTGGAGATAGTCACACCTGTAAGATGTCCTATGATGCTGCATGTAAGGTGCTTTGTGCTCAAAAAAGTAATCGTTCTAACGATTTAGTGCATTAATGACTGGGGCTTCATGAGGGTGGATTCCTCCTCTGAGATGCCCATTGTTTCCCCATAGATTCTCCTTTCACCCAAGTTCAGCTTTTCTGCCTCAGTGCCTTTTGTGTTAATTTTAAAGCCCAATCCGTGAGTGAGACATGGATGTTCTGTAAGCTGATAAAGCTGTTGCTTTCATGTCTGTCTCATCTCCCTAGCATTTGTACAACAGAAGCCTTCTAATTATCCCCCCCCCCATCCTAACATAAGCAAATACTCTAAGCACTTACATGGAGTTGAGCACCAGACTAATTGTCCAGACTCATTTCATATTATTACTACCGTTTAAATAGATTTGGTCTAGCTAAATTGGTTGTCTCACTTTCTTTGCCACATGACAATCTGTTACTCTTCTTTGTGTCTTTAGATTGTTTTCTAGATTTAGAGTGCTTTCCCCCCTCATTTAGGCAGCTTGGTGGTAGATTGACCGAATAGATTGCTGAACGTAGAACTGGGAAAACCTGAGTACAAATTCTGTCATGGAAACTCACTGACTTATAATGGGAATTATAATAGTTCTTGGGTTGTTGGGAGATCGTGAGATAAATTCCTTAATTCACATCCTCCCTGGCACATACAAGACACTTAATAAATGCTTATTTTCTTTCCTTCCTTCTCCTTCATCTCCATTTCTCAGATCTCTTGCTTCATCTTGAATATCTTCCCCTACACAAAGCTTTTCCTGATCTCTCTAGAGTTCAAGGCTTCCCTGATAAACTATTTTGTATGCATTTTGATTCATTCATATATTTATATTAGGTATATTCTACATCTTCTCTTCCTCCCTTGAATGTGAGTTCTTTTGGGCAGGGGCTGTTCAATCAAGCAAGCAGGCAAACACTTTATAAGTCTTTCCTATATATGAAATGTTCATTCTTTTTCTTTGTGTTTTCAGCAAACAGGAAGGGCCTGGCACAGAGCAGGGACTTAGGAGATGCTTGCTGTTTGATTGCTGTATTGATTAAAGAACACTTGCCGATGGATTCTTTGACTATGGCAGAAATAGAAGAGAAGAAATTCATTCTCTTACAGGGAGGTTTAGGCTCATGAAATCTCACTCAACACAATCATTTCAGTTACCCAGGCCTGATTGGGTTGTGTGGCCTTAAAGGCCTCCCAGTAATCCTTTTCTCTGAATTGACTGGCAGGGAAAATTGACTGAATTGGCAAGCTGTTGACTTGGCCTCCATCTGAGCTGATGAATTTGATGCTGGGATTGGAAGGCTTCTGGCTGGATCACCACTAGATTTTCTCCAATGGCCTCCGGAGGAGGCTGAACTTCAACGAGCCAAAGTTTAAAATATCTCCCAAGCAAATAGAAGAGAAAATGAAGAATTCTTTAACTTGGGCCACAAGGGAGGTGAACTTGAACTTTAGCCTTATAAAAAGCATAACATTTTGTGTGTGCAGTCTAGTGGAAAAAGATATTTCTTGAAGGTCTTAAGCACAAGGCTTCAAATTTATTCCCATCTTGTGACTGGCTGCTCACATATCACAAAAAAACTGTAATGGCTACCACTTCTCTTTAATTTAATACAGTACAGGATGTTTTTCTCCCACATTATTCTTACTTACAAATAAGGAAACCGAGCCTTAGACTGGTAAAGCTATTAAAAAATAATCATAATCATAAGTAACAATTATAAAACACTTGTACCAAGCATGGACATGTAAATATGAAGGTATAGAATTTGTGTGTAGATGCATGTGCATGTACACATAGATACATAAATGCATTTATATATATAAATGTGTACATATGCATATAAATACACAAATATATAGATAGATCTCTATTTATAGACAAATATAAATATAGACATATAGATATAAATAAATATAGCTATATAGATATAAATATAAATAGATATAGTTATAAATATATATATAAATGATATTGATGAAAATATGAATGTAGTAACAGACATGAAATCAGGCTGGGAAGCAGATATTCTCATCTTCCTGAGTTCAAATCTGGCCCCAGATACTTTCTAACTATATGATCCTGGCAAGTTATTTAATCCTGTTTGCCTCAGTTTCTCCATTTGTAAAATGAGCTAGAGAAGTCAATGGCAAATCATTCCAGTAGCTTTGCCAAAGAAACCCCAAATGTAGTGAAGAATTGGATAAAACTAAAAAGGATCAAACAACAACCACAAAATAGATGTAGGTATAAATGTCTAGGAATCATGTGGGATGGGAGTTCAGAAGGGATAGAGGTGAAGGCCCTGCTGTATGTGTCTATATTTTCTCCTTTAATCCAACATGATTGCTCACATACAGCTCAATATTTAGCATCTATAGCTAATAACGCCACCTATTTTTATTTAGAGGGATATTGATATTGAGAGATAAAAGTAGTGGTAGATGCAGATATGTGGAATTTATTCCCACATTATCGCCTCATAGGCATCTATGCGTACAAGCCAGGAGTATCTGAAGTCAGTAACTATTTATTAAGCACTGACATGTGCATACAATATATGCACATACATTTATATATTTAGGAACCATCTGCTTAAAGACGTTAATGGAATCCATGGTAGCTAACAAGGTCATTGAGGCAGGGCTCAGAGAGGGAGAAGACAGAACTCCAAGACAGATACTTCTGATATTTACAAACTTAATAGACATAAAAAAGATGAAAAGAAGTGGAAAAGCTAGAAAAAGAGAAAGAGAAATAAGAGAAATCTGCACTTTGGAAATCACAGGAGGAGAATGCATCTACAAGGAACTCAGGATTAGTCAGTGCTGTCAAAATCTAAAGAGATCAAGGAGGATGATTAACTAGAAAAGACCATGGGTTTGGGTTTGGAAGCCAGGTAGAAAAAGATTGAAAACTGAGAAGGACATGAGAAAATTGAAGAGTGGACATAGAAAACTCTTTTTAGGGATTTAGTAGGAAAAGAAAATAGAAACTGATAACCTGGGGAAGAGTGGAAAGAAACAGATATTTTGAAATATGGCTGGAGGCTGGACATGTTTGTGTCAATGGATAAAGAGAAATTGACATTGAAAGAAAGATGGGAATAATCAGGGAGTCAGGAGAGGGTAAGATTAAAAACACAAGTGGAACATCCCCCCTCTCATATTGCTATTGAGAGCTGAGTAACCAAGATTCTAGAAGACTGACGATGAAGAATGGGACTCCTGACAGAAGAGATAGACAAAACATGGTCAGTGAGAGACAATCTTGAATGGAGTCAATATGGACATTTGTTTTGCTAGGCAAAGGATATTTGTTACAAAGGTTTTGTTTTATTTATTTGTTGTCAAGTGGGCAAATGTAGTGTGAGGAAGACAAAATAAATATTTACTTATTCAAAAACAATATTTAACCTATATCAGATTGCTTGCTGTTTTGGCAGGGAAGAGAGGGATGAATGGAACACAAAGTTTTGCAAAGGTGAATATTGAAAATTATCTTTGGGGCAACTAGGTGGCACAGTGCATAGAGCAACAGCCCTGAAGTCAGGAGGACCTGAGTTCAAATCTGGTCTCAGAACTTAATACTTCCTAGGTGTGTGACCCTGGGCAAGTTACTTAACCCCTATTGCCTCAGTAAAAGAGAGAGAGAGAGAAAGAGAGTGATCTTTGCAAATATTTGGAAAAATTAAATATTATAAAGAAAAATTATATATGCATATATATTTCCCCCTGAGGCAACTGGGGTTAAGTGACTTACTCAGGGTCACACAGCCAGGAAATGTTAAATGTCTGAGATTAGATATGAATTCAGGTCTTCTGACTTCAGGACTGGTGCTCTATCTAGCTGCCGCCCCCCCCCCAAATAATATTTAATTTAATTTTAAAAAGTGGAGAACACTGCTAGGAAATCATTGGATAGATGAGAAGTCCAACAACCATCATACCTGTAGTTTGAAGCTTTGACTACTCTTTCTCTGCCCCTGATTCTGCAATGATTCTTTCTCATGGATTTGGAAATCAATGGCCATTGGCTTGAATCTCTAAGTTCTGACTTAGTTCCTAGTTTTATACAAGCTCCTCAAGTCATGATCAAGTTCCTTCTCCAAACAAAACAGACTTTCTGTCAATGTTCCTTTGATTCATACAATGGTAATTAGCACCTTTTTACAGTTAGTTTAAAGTGTGTGATTGATTGTATAAGGCATTAGATACACACTCACCTGGTTAGATATTCAGGGGTAACGGGGGTCTTTGTATTAATTGTATTTGTAATTTATAATAATATTGTATTAATATGATATTATCAGTACTTCCATTTTCTCTCTCACATTCTTCTTAACCCTTTAGAATCTGATTTCTTACCTCATCATCCCATCAAAACTTCTCTCCCTAATTAAGAGAATTGCTATGTTCAATGACCTTTTCTCAATCCTTATTCTTCTTGATTTCTCTAAAATGTCTGACACTCTTGACAAACTCTTATCCTTGATCCTCTTTTCTTTTGGGGTTTTGGGGACATCTGCATCTTCTGGTTCTCTTTTAACCTATCAGGCTGCTCCTTATTCAGTCTCTTTTATTGGATCCTTGCCAAGGTCATGCTATCACACCCTGCCTTTTAAATAAAGCTTTCTCCTAGGTCCTCTTCTCTTTTCCCTCCTTAGTGTTCCATCTGATGATTTCATCTATTTCCATAGACTTAATTACCAGCTTTATGCTGATGATTCTCAAATCTATTTTTCCTGCCCCAACGTCTCTGTTGATCTCCAACCTCACATTTCCAATATCTTTCAGCTATTCTGAACTGAATCTTTAGTACATAAATTCAATATCTCCAACACTAAGATCACAGTATTTCCCCCAAACTTGCCCCCAAAAACATTCTTATTTTTTTTATTTAATAGCCTTTTATTTACAGGTTATATGCATGCGTAACTTTACAGCATTAACGATTGCCAAACCTCTTGTTCCAATTTTTCACCTCTTACCTCCCTCCCCCTCCCCCAGATGGCAGGATGACCAGTAGATGTTAAATATATTAAAATATAAATTAGATACACAATAAGTATACATGACCAAACCGTTATTTTGCTGTACAAAAAGAATCAGACTCTGAAATATTGTACAATTAGCTTGTGAAGGAAATCAAAAATGCAGGTGGGCATGAATATAGGGATTGGGAATTCAATGTAATGTTTTTTAGTCATCACCCAGAGTTCTTTCTCTGGGTATAGCTGGTTCAGTTCATTACTGCTCCATTGGAAATGATTTGGTTGATCTCATTGCTGAGGATGGCCAGGTCCATCAGAACTGGTCATCATATAGTATTGTTGTTGAAGTATATAATGATCTCCTGGTCCTGCTCATTTCACTCAGCATCAGTTCGTGTAAGTCTCTCCAGGCCTTTCTGAAATCATAAAACATTCTTATTACTTTGGAGGGCAATATTATTCTCCTAGTCCTTTAGATTCTCAACCCCCGTATTTCATGTTCTCAACTCCTCGTCATCACTCACCTTATAAGAATAAGCAGTTTGTTTCAAGGCCTATGAATTTCAGCTCTGCAATCTCTCTCTAATAAGTCCTCTTCTCTCTTCTGACACTGCCACTATTTTGGTGCCACTTCTCATCACCTCATGCCTTGATTATTGCAATAATCTGCTGGAGAATCTGCCTTCCTCAATTTTCTTCACTCCAATTTGTCCTCCATTCAGCCACTAAATTGATTTTCCTTAAGTGCAGATGCAACCATGTTTACCCTCTATTTCCTTCCTTCACTTTCCATCTTTCCCATCCTTCCTTTCCATCATTTCCAGTGATTCATTGTTGCTTCCAAGATCAAATATAAATTCCTCTGTTTGGTACTTAAAGCTTTTCATAACTTAAACCCTTCCACCACCTTCCTAGTCTTTCTGTATCCTCTTCTCCACTACATTCTCTTTCATCCAATAACACTAGATCTATTTCTCCAAATGGACACTCCATGTCTTTGATTTGGGTGTTTTCTCTGGCTATTTCCAATGCCTGGATGTTCTTCCTATTCATCTCTATCTACTAGCTTCCTTACCTTTTTTTTCAATTCCAAACTAAAATTTCATCTTCTATAGGAACCATTTCCTAACTCCATTTAATACTAGATACTTTCTTCTTTTAATTGTTTTTTTTTATTTTTCCTGTATATAGCTTATTTGTACACTTTTATTTGCTTATTTCTTACCCATTATGTTGTGAGCTTCATAAAACATGGAACTTTTGACACTTTTTGTACCCTCCAGTGCTAAACACAGTGTTCTCCAATAGAAGATCCTTAATAAATGTTTATTGACTGAACAACTCACTGTATAGAATTGTATTACTTAGCTTAAAAGGAGTAGCATAAGTTAATGGATTTATTCAATCATTTCCCCACCATCATCACCAAAAGTGCAAATACATATGTTATATTTTTATCAGTTAGTGTTTTACAGGGCAGACTGAGTCCTGTGAATTGAATTTGAAAATCCTTAGTCTTCAGGCTTTCTGTTCTAAAATTAATGATTTGTAAACAAACACTTAAATGCACCTTGGGTGATATTATTTAGAAAAATCCTTGAATTTTAAAGTAGTAAGAGCCTATAGAGATTGCTTAGCTGAGAAGTAAATTGGAAACTCATCTTGCAATATGAATAATGTGCAAACTGTCCATTTCAAGTCACTGGATGGAAGAAAATCATAGAAAACACATTGGCCAATGCTCTGAATTTGCAGATGAGAAAACTGAGACTCACAGAATAGAAGGCAAAAAGTTACACATCAATTAAGTGTCACGACAGGGACTGGTGCTTGAGAATTTGACTCCTGATTATGCCATCTTACTACTTTGCCACATTTGCTACAGTGTTCCAAAAATAATAAATGCCAAATAACAATAATAGCAAATTAATAATTGTTTGTTTCATTGAATCTAATTGAACTTAACTGAATTTGGTGAATCAGAAAGTCTCGAAGACAGCCGTGATCATGGGACAAGCACTGGACTTGACATTAGGGCAATGTCATAGCCCAGCTTTGTCTGTTTTGACTGTTATCTTCAGCAAGGATACCTCTCTGAGCTTGAGGAGCCTTCTTCATCTTTAAAATGTGGATGTAATCCTTTTACTGCTTGACTCATGACATTTTATTAGGGTCAAATAACATGATGCTGGCAAACAAAAACTCCTATTTGCTATTTAAATCCCTTCACAGCCTGGCTATTTTCTATATTTCTAGAAACTTGATGGCGGTTTTCTTACTAGACATCACTTTCCTATCACTGGTTTTCTTTGAGAACAAAGGACCGCTGCTACCTTTACCACCACTACCATTACTACCACCAAAGACAATGATGACAACGATAACAACTACATCCCCAGCCCCTGTATCTTTGTAGTGATTGTCCCCATGTCTGATGTGCTCTCTTTCTTTACCTTCACCTTCTGGTTTCCTGGCCTTTATGATTCAGCTCAAATGCCACTTTATGCCAATGGCCTTTTCCTACTTCTATAAATTGTCATCTATGAGCAGATATTTTCTATGCATTTGGCTATTTATATATTGTCTCTTTTGAATCTAAGCTTTACGTAGCTAATGTCTGTTTTGTTTTTTAATTTTACTTATTTATTATTGATCTTTCTTGATATCCCAAGTTCTTGCCACTATGCTTGGCCCATAGTAAGTGCTCAGGAAATACTTGGTGACTGATTTACTCTTACCAATACCATACTGAATTTCCTTTACAACATATGGGTTTCTTCATCTTAGAATTACAATCTTTTTGATGTAATATTTTTTCTCTCAAAAAAAAAAAAAGAATCCCTAACATCAATACAAGATTGTAGAATCACTTGATGCACAAACCACTTTCCCAAGTGCTAATTTTTTGGTGTAATAATTGTGGTCAAAGACTTTTTATTCATTCACTCAGACTAAACACTGTTTAGACAATGGCTGCTCTCTTTTCCCCTGAAATTCCAGAATAGCCTGCTCTTCAACATTCACGAGCTATGGGGGATAGATTTAACTGCACATTTGTGTGATGATCATCTGTGTTCACATACCTACCCCCCACGTCTGCCTCATTTAAAGGGACAGGTCATGCCTTTTCATTTGCTTCCTTTGCGATTGCTCATAAGGAGGCTAACCTCAAATTCAATCAGCCATGAAATTGAGCCTGTGTGAAGGCTCCAGGTTCTCTCTGTTTATGCCCTTGGTAAGGATGGCTGACCTAGAGATCGCTGGTTGCCAGACTTGGTTGGGTAAATGGATAAGCCCCAGGGGTGTTCAAATTCTGCCCAGCCTGTCAGCTGCAATATTCCAGATCTGTGATTGTTGGTCTTCCCTTCTCTCAAGATTCATTCTCCACCCTCTTACCCCCGCCCCGCTAACACACACCCAATTTTCTATCTCAATTGCAACTCTTGCAAGGGCAGCTCAGCCTGGGGGCTTTGTCTGAGTGATAAATGAACTCTCTCCTTCTTGCAGGTGTCACTGCTTTGGGTTTTCATAGTATAGAATTGGTTTAACATGAGTTTGAAAAAGTGAAAACCAGACTTAAGTATTCAGTTTCCTTTCTTCTATTTCTTGGTGGGCGCATCATCATCAGAATGGCACTCTTCTTTAGGATTTTGGGAGCTACAAAATATAATCGACACTGATCGGGACATGTTCTAGATTTAAGAACTCGGGTCTTATTTTTATAATTTAACTTTTCCTCAAAGGCCCTATGAAGTAGTTAGTGCAGATGAAATTATTCCCAATTTATGGATAAATCCAGTAAGTCTCAGTAGATTCAAAAGACATATCTAAGGTAATATGGTCCAGGAAATGGCAAGAGTTGATGTCAGGATACAAATACTGGTATCCTGTTCAAATCCAGCAGTCTTTCCATAATGTAATAATGGCTGAGATTCAGGAGAGAACAGCACCTGGAGGTAATTTTCATGGTCTTCTAGAAGATAGCGTTGGAAAACAATGTCCACACCATCTCCGACAATTGCACCCAAGGGGCAAATATTCAGTCATCATGGATATTGCTAAGGGTGAGAGAAAGGAGTCCTGAGTTCTGTGAATTACTCTGGCAATCTTCAGATGTTCATTTCCATTTTGAGATTCTGTGATTCTACCCACAAAAAGCTTTGCCTCAGGGAGCAAGGGGTCAGCTTAATAGGAACCCAAGTCTATTGTGCAACTACAGATCTATGAAGGGTCTAATTATATGTGCAAAGTGACATCACACTGATCACTGACGCTCACAAAAATGTTCCTGAACATTTTATAATAATAACTGAAATAACGATTATCTCAGGGCATTATGTTGAGAATGGACAAAGATTATCTTTTTGTCCTCTGCCTATAGAATGAGGAACCATGGGGCATAATTATAAAGAGGAAGATGTCAGCCAAAGAAAAAGAAAAATTTCCTAATAATTGGGGCTGTCTAAAAAGACCACACTGTGAAGCAATGAGCTTCCCTTCAATGTAAGTGAGCAAATCTAAGAGCACTTGTCAACTGGGTACTTTCTGTGCAGGCCTGAATAAGACACTTGAAGTTTAAGACATCATGTCCCCTCTCAAGGAGCACACAATCAATCTTTATTGTTTGCTTTCTATTTATTTTTTTTTCTTTCTGTTTTTTTTTCTCTTTCACGGAGAATATTCTACAGAATGTGATGGATAGAATAAAAAGTGGTGATCATGGAAGTGGAGCACAAAAGGAATAGAAAATTAGCAGTATCCTATTTTCTTCCAGTTCCTACAAAATCCAGCAGACTGAGAAGCACTATATCACTCAATCCTGATGAGGTGAGGTCAGGCAACAAGCATGTAATAAATCCCTACTATATACCAGGATTCATATAAGTACTCTAGATAAAAAGAAAGAAGGCAAAGGAGAATAGCTACACTCTAGGGACTGTCCATGAGTTACCAAGAAGGACCAATTCCAAAGCTTTTAAAACTTACAAGATGACTCACTTTCATTTTTCTATTTGATCCTCAAGACAATGTTTATTTGTTCTATTTCATTTTAGAGATAAGGAAACTGAGACTCAATGATTTCTCATGTAAAATAGCTAGGACTGGGAGCCAAGATCCTCCAAGATTTATGACTCTATTCTCTTTTTGCCTCAAACAAACCAACATTTATTAAGTGTTTATTATATTCAAGACAATGATTGAAGTGCTTTAAGATAATATTATTTGATCCTCAACAGTATTGAGACTGGCTGATGGTAGGAGAGTCTCTGCCTTTGTATCCATAATGTTTACATGATCTATATCCTTTATTAAGCACTTATTGAGTACCAAGCAAGGTGCTAAGCCTTGGAGGATACACATACAAGGATGCATATATGAGTCTTCCTTCAAGATCATAATTTTTATTTTCCTTTCCCTTTTTATTTATTTATTTATTTTATTAAAGCTTTTGATTTTTCAAAACAGTGGACAATTCTTTAACATTAGCCCTTGCAAAACCCTATATTGCAATTTTCCCTCTTTTCCCTCATGCCCTCCCCTACATGGCTAGTAGTCCAATATATTTTAAACATGGTAGAAATATATGTTAAATCCAATATATGTATACATATTTATACAATTATCTTGCCGCACAAGAAAATTCAAATCAATCAAACAAAAAAAAAAAAAAAAAGAAAAGCAAAATAAAATGCGAGCAAACAACAACAAAAAGAGAGAAAATGCTATTTTATAAACCATACTCAGTTCCCACAGGCCTCTCTCTGGGTGTAGGATGGCTCTCTCTATCACAAGTCCTTTGGAATTGGTTTGAATCATCTCATTGTTGAAGAGAGCCACACCCATCAGAATTGATTATCATATAGTCTTCTTGTTGCTGGGTATAATGATCACCTGGGTCTGCTCATTTCACTCAGCATCAGTTCATGTAAGTCTCTCCAGGCCTTTCTGAAATCCTCCTGTTGGTCATTTCTTACAGAACAATAATATTCCATCACATTCATACACCATCACTTATTCAGCCATTCTCCAATTGATGGGCATCCACTCAGCTTCCAGTTTTTAGCCACTACAAACAGGGCTGCCACAAACATTTTTGCACATGTGGGTCCCTTTCTCTCCTTGAAGATCTCTTTGGGATATAAGCCCAGTAAAAAGATTTCTGGGTCAAAGGGTATGCAAAGTTTGATAACTTTTTAAGCATAATTCCAAATCGCTCTCCAGAATGGTTGGAGCCATTCATAGTTCCACCAACAATTTATCAGTGTCCCTGTTTTCCCACATTCCCTTCAACATTTGTCATTATCTTTTCCTGTCATCTTAGCCAATCTGAGAGGTGTGTAGTGATATCTCAGAGTTGTCTTAATTTATATTTCTCTGATCAATAGTGATTTGGAGCATCTTTGCATGTGACTAGAAATAGTTTCAATTTCTTCATCTGAAAATTGTCTGTTCATATTTTTTGACCATTTATCAGTTGGAGAATGGCTTGAATTCTTATAAATTTGAGTAAATTTTCTATATATTTTGGAAATGAGACCTTTGAATGTAAAAATGTTTGAAGAGCATACATTTTAATGAAAATAACACAGAAAGAAGATTAAAGGGAGTATATGTGTAGCGATGTGGTTTCAAATGATCAAGAAATGGCTTGGAAGCTCTGTCCATGGTGAGATAAAGTGAAACTTTGCCTAAAAGAGCTGGGGAAATGAAGAGCAGAACCAAGAATTTGTGGTGTCATGAATTAAGTGTTTATGTGAATGTGTGCACATGTACATGTGTATATATGGGAATATTATGAATGTCTGCATGTAAGGGAGGAAAGCAATATAACTGACATGGTGTCCAGATAATAATCCCTCCCCTGTGAACAGATAAATAAGCAAAGAGATGCACACATGGTTTGTGAACTCCATGATGGTTGGTAGTTTTATTCCTTTTTCTATCATCTTAATCTCCCTCCACCTCATCTTCATGGTTGTCATTATCAAAGATGGAGAAACCTGAGGAAACTCTCAACCTCTGTATTGAAAGGGTTCTTCTCAGGTGTGGGTGGGGGCGAATCCTTTGTCTAGATGACCCAAGTCTGGAAGCCAGAGTGAGCAAAGTTATGTCCCCCACCCCCTTAGAATGGGTCCACCTTTTATTATAATATTTATTCTTCTCATTAATTATTAACCAATCAGAATTTATTGCTACGCACAAGAACACCCACTTTTTCCTAAGGCATATAGGCATTCAATGGTTATATGAAGGGTCTTTGGCATTAGAAAATACAACTGACCCTTTCTATTTATTATCCACTGCTATAATTAATAAAATAATTACCCATAAAAGGGGTCTTGATTAATGTCATCCAACATTGTAATTCTCGTTCAGGAGGCAAGCAGGGAATACCAGCCACTGTGCTGTAGGAAGCCCTAACACTTTTTAATGACATAATTACCAGGCCCTTTTGGAACACAGCAGCTGAAGGAATCCCTCAGGGAAGATGTTAACAAGCCCTACTGGCAGGAGGCACAGGATTCCCCCAAAGGGCTGGGCAGGGAGGCGTGCACTGTCCAGAGAGAAAGAACATCTTGCCCCAAGAGGAGACAGATGGCCCTGATACAAGGTCCTATTTTATTTCCTTTGTGTTCTCCAGAGCTGCAGGACATGGTGACCTTTGACTAATGAATTAATGCAGCTATTTATAATGTTTGCATCATTCTAGAAATGAGAGAAAGCAAAACAAAACAAGAGGGAATCTAAGACCACCGAGACAGCTGTTAGCTAACTCAAAAACTCTGCTTATTAGGAGAGAAAAGCTTGATATTTCCAGGATGGTCTCAGATTGACCTCCTTGGTCATTTATAGATAACCCCCACCCCCTTGTTCTGCAGTAATTATCTCCACAGTATAAGGACAAGTCTGGTCTTGAATATTTGTTTTCTTAGCTTAAGTCTAGAGAACAGTGGGCCTTTGTTCTAGCCAATAAGAGCATTTGGTCACACATTAACTTGGACTCAAGAAGATCAGAGTACAAATCCAGCCACAGGGTCTTAGTTGCTGTGCAAACCTGTGAAAACCATTTGCCTTCTCTGTGCCTTAGTTTTCCCAACTATCAATGGCTTCTGGAAGTCCCTCTCAGCTCTAGATCAGTGATTCCATGGTCCACGATACTGGAAAATTGATCTGATTTCATCAATCTCAATTCAATTCGCTCTAATTTGATAATCATTGATTTTGTGTTCCTAGCACTGGCCATTCAGCAGGTAGAATAGTGATGTGGAAACCTCTTCTGGGAGCTTTGTGGCTTTGAGAGACTTGGGGCCAACTGAGCTCTGAAACCAGCTAATGTCACAGCCCAGAGAGAGTAGTTTGGATTCTTCTCTGGTACTTTATGCAATCAGGGATGAATCAAAAGAGGGAGATCCCTGTGTGGGGAAGTCTCTTTCTCAGTATAGATCCCAATTTGTTCCTTCGCTTAAGAGTTTTTAGGGTGATACTTGAGGATTTAATGGCCTTCCTATGGCCATGGAATCAGCAAATGCTTGTGGAGATGTTTGAACCCAGGTCTCTCAGCCTTCCAGTGTCATGTTCTGCCCACTCCAGGCCCCTCTGCCATTCATTCTGGATTCATAAGACGCTGACATTAGAGCAAAAGAGTTTTATATTTTGTAGTTTTCCTTTATGTATCACTTTAAGGCTCACATAGTCCTTTTCTCATAAACAAACAGTTAGACAAGAAAATATGGTAGATAATAATAATAACAACTCCCATTTCTAGCACCTTTTAAGGTTTACACAGTTGTTTATTCCCCCCACATACACCCAGGGAGACATAGAGCACAAGAATCATGATTCCATTTTCATGGATAAGAAAAGAATAATTGGCAGTTGTAGGAGAGGTTCTAAAATGGGAGAGGAAGTGGCCATGACACCCAAGGTATGTCCCTCCTTTTTCTGGAGATCAGTTTATTCATCTGTAAAATTAGGGGATTGAATTAGATGTTCCCTTTCCACAGATCTCTCTAGCTCCAATGTTCAACAATAATCTATCAGCTCTTGAATACAGAGAGTAAAACCAGTTTTGCTATCTCTCTGACAATTCAATCTGTCTGATGCCTCTTTGTTTTTTTTTAGTTCTCTGTCTTCCTCCCTGTCTCTGTCTCTCTGTCTGTCTCTCTATCTCTGTTTCTCCTTCTCTCTCTCTCTCTCTCTCTCTCTCTCTCTCTCTCTCTCATATTCTTTTTTCTCATTTACTCAGACCCACCCATATTTACATTCTCACATACACTCCAGGAGTTTTGTCAACCTAAAGAAATCACAAAAGGCCTGCTAAGTCACATCCTTGTGTTTAAAAAAAAAAGTCTTTACACAGAGGATACAAGGGATGTGGGACTTAGAGACTGATCCTGTGATCTTTCTTGTCCTTAGCTTCCATTACAATGCCCACCATGCCCCATACTCCATCCTTTATTCAAACTTAGAGATTGGGCATTGTAAGAACTGCAAGATGGTGGTCCAAAGACTTCTCTGCATCATCTCCTGCTTTTTAAGGGCATTAGTTGGGAAATAACTCCAAGTCTTGTACCAGTAGAGGCAAGCCCATTTCCAACTGGCCAAATCAATCTGCCTTTGATTCCTTATAAATGCCATCCCACAAAAACTCTGATTTCCATTTAAAATGTAGCTAATTATCAACCTATTCCTCACATCAATTCAGGGGGAAAATCATTGCAAAAAGCAATGACCATTCACCTTTGGACCCATTAGAAACTTGTCTTTATAATGAATTCTCCAATATTTCTACCTTTGTATTACACTGAGCTGCCTTTAAGTTCTGAATGATGTTCATTCTGGAGAGAAGACTGGGAAACTCCCCCTTGTGTTCCATCTGATATTTATCCTTATCCAACTTTGGCCATTGTATTCCTAATGGATGAAACACTTGCTGATGTGATGAGGCAGTTAAAAGTATGCTTTTGCTTTCTAGGAGATGTAGTAGAAAGATCAGTTGACCTTGAGACATAGGTACAAGTCATTTAACAATCATTTCTAAAACACTCTAGTTTTGAAGTTCCTTGGGCTAGTAGAGGAGATACAAAGCTTTTTTGTTTTTGTTTATTGTTATGGCACAATCCTTGCCTAAAGATACTTAAAAATATGCCAGAGAGGGGGAAATCATATACCCAGAAAAGCAAATGGAAGGTCTGGACAAATTACCCTCAGAAAAGTTAAGAGAGCAGAATTATTTTCCTGAGCTTGCCATTGACTAAATGAGGCCCTTGTACAAATCAAAGCCTCTCCAGGCCTAATTGCCCTCTTCTATAAAATGAGGGGGTTTGGCTAAATTATTTTGAAGATTCCTCCAAACACTGACATTCTCTGTTTTATAATGATAATAAAATAACAAAAATAACTAGCATTTCTAGAATGTTTGCAAAATGCTTACATATTATATCTCAGTAGATCTTTGCAATAATTCTCTGAGGTAAATGATAGAAACTACCCATTTTACAGATAAGAAAACTGATATTGAATGAGGTTAAGAGTCTTTCCCAGGGTCATAAAGTCATTCTGTGTATTGTTCATAATTTGAATTCAGATCTTCCTGAGTCCAAGTTCATCAGTCCATTTCCTGTGTTACCTAGCTGTTCAAAGGTCCTTCCTGACATTTCTGTTCTAAGAACTTCCGTTCTAAGTTCTGTTCTGTTCTGTTCTGTTCTGGTCTAAGTCCTTTGAGGACTTTGACCTCCATGTCCCAAGAACCCTGCAAATTCCCTCATTTTTTCCTTTTAAGAGCCTTCAAACACATGTACCCTTGTTATAACTTCCCTAGTAGCTTTGGTTTCATGTATGTTCTAATGGAAGAAGAGTATATTTTATCCCATTCTGCTTAGGATCTCACCCCACAGACTGGTCCCGCCTTCCCTTTCCTGGGCTTTGGTGGTCCAAGCTCCAGGAGCCTCAATAACCAATTCTGTAATAACATTCGGTGCTGCTGAGTGGGCAGGAGAGCAGAGGAAGAGAAGGAATGGCACAGAACTCATCCTTATGCCTCGATCTCTGTCTTGGAAATCCCAAATTCTAAATGCAGTCTAATTGAGACTGTAAAACCACCAGCATGACCATCCCTTGGACTTCTGGGTCAGAGAACAGAAGAACCGAGGGAGCAGAACAAGACAATGTGTTTAGGAGGAGAAGGGCTATGTGACACTTGAGTAATTCTGAAGAAAAGAGGCCAGCATCCAGCTGAAAGTCACTTGAGGCGTGGACTTAGCCTGATGGAACATGACTTGCCCTACAATACCTGGCCTGTGGTAGACACTATGTAAATGTTTATTCCCTTCTTTTTCCTTCCCCCAATGTGAAAAGAGCCTGAGAAACTTTGAGATCCAGCCCCTAGGGAAGGGACCAGTAGAGAGGAGGGAGTTAGAACATGAATAATAAGGGTTACTAATGGGGGGAAGAGTGAAATTACCCAGCATTTCAGGATGAAGAAAAACTCAGTGCCTTTGAGTATGAACAAATAAATTAGCTGGGAAAATACTAATAGTAGAGAGGAGCACAGCCTCCAGATCTAACAAACAAATTCAGACCTCTATGAATAAACACGCAAAACAAAAGAAAATGGCTCAAAAGTGGATGAGAGAGAGGACCCTGTGGAATTTGATAATATGGAACCCAATATACTGTTCCTGTGTAGAATGAGATATGAGAATTATGGAAGCATAATTTGTGGCCTCCACAATAGAAATAATTGGTATAATAGAGACACTTGAATTTACAATGCTAAACTTCACCAAAAAACAAAAAGGAAACAACTGTTTAGGAATGCAAATACACAGAAGTGAAGGATAATCCAGAAGAAAAATAAAGAAATAACAATAAAAGAAAACATGCTCTCCATGTGAGCAAAACATAAAGATATACAGAAGCAATGTATTATATTATCTCTTAGGAGAATAAATGTCAAAAAACCTGAACATTAGGATGCAAGTGATAACACAAGAAAATCGCCCAGAACTTAAAATATAGAAAAGAAAACACCAATTAAAATGCATATGTTGATTCAAAACAAAAATTAAAGGACAAAAGCAAGCAAAAGAACAATAGCAACAAAAAAGGTTAGAAACTCTCTAAGAATATTTTTTTTTTCCATTGGAAAGCATAGGAAGAAATGGAGCTTACAGAGTAAGAAACAAAACATAATGAATAAACTGTTTTATAGCCTATGATAGATGCAGTGAAGAAGTTCAAAATCAAGTTTTGAAAGGTCCAGGAGTTATGATCATGGCAGGTGTCCTGAGCTAGGGACATTAGAGGCCATTTAGTCCTATCTCCCCATTATGAAGAGGAACATATTGAGGTCTAGAAAAAGAGGGAACTGGATCTGTCCAATGTGCGAAAGGTAATGAGTGACAGAAATAGGATTTCAACTCATGTTCTCTGTCTTAACATTTATAGCATTTTCCAGTAAACCAAATTATTTCCATCTAGTGGCAAAAAGATCATTATCTTAAGAGAAAATTTGTTTCATTATTTGACAATTCTAATTGTTAGAGGGGAAAAGGAAAAATAGGAACTAGGGGAAAAAATCATAGCCAAAATCTTCAAACATTTTTTCCTAGGGAAGAAATCCTGATCACTGAATGGATCAGTCACACTGAGACCTGGAAAAGATCTTAGATTTAAAAGTGCTAAGATCTCTGAGTGCATCCAGGGCCATCTCTCATAATAGTGATGTATACCTTCCTGATGACATGCTTCTCTTTGAGAATGGACAACCAACAGCTATTCATTCATTAATTTGATATATATATATATATATATATATATATATATATATATATGTTCTCTCCAGCAAACCATCTCTTATAGCCAAAATAACAAAAATTAGAAATAAAAATATACAATAAAATATAAACATAAACACATATATACACAGGGAAGAAGTAAAATGTAGTTCAATCAAATTTCCCAAACATATTTAGGATCTACAATCTCTTGCTTACGTGAAATGTGACATCTTCATTCCCTCATCTCTGCAAAAAAGGTGGTGGGGGATAGGAACAGTTACATTTACCTCTATCCAACCGTGACCATTATACTCCCAAGCCTTAAACGATCACTTCCTTTTTTGTTGTCATTGATTGATCTTTCCCTTTCCATTATTGTGGCCAATGTGTGCTGCTTACTTGGTTTTACTTACTTCATAGTGCGTTAGGTCTTATGAGGCCGAAGGGAGACTTTTTACACAATAGACCAGTCCACATCTGGGATGGTAATGGAGTGAAATCTAAATCACCAGAAGTATTCAGCCAAGTTTGAATAACTTATTCCTATTGGAGTGGATTCAAAGACTTTCTGAACTGAAGGGTACCTTCCAGTTTAGAGAATTTATGATTATTAATGGGAGTCACCAAAGATTGAAAGCTCTCTTTGCTTAACACTTGCTGGACTGCCTTAAATCGTTTGCCTTGCTGAAACTGACCCACTCTTTCTGCTCGGGAACCCAATGGGGATTTTTATAAATCAGCTTCTGTGTCTTTGCAGCATATCTAAGCCTGATTAGGATCTATGATTTCATCACATTGTGCTAAAACATAGGACAAGTGGACCTCAAGATTGTATCTGTGTTTACTATGAGAACCTTCATAAACTGGAGAGAATACGTAAACTTCCTACCTCAAAGGGATGTTACAAGGAATGTTTTTTGGGAACTTAAAGTACTATTGAAAAATGAGTTATTTAATGTTCCCTAAGGTCTTTCCCAGCACTAAAAATCCTTCACTTCTTCCAGACTGCCTGATTTCCCTGAGCCACAAGTGAAACCACCTTTCTTCAAACTTCAAGCCCTTATCCTGTACATCTCCTGCCTCATAAAGATGGGTATAGCATTGCATCTACCCTATTTTCTGAAATCACAAGTGCCTCTTTTGGAAGGGCAGAAAAGGCTTTAAAGCACTGTATTTCAGAGCTGAGAGGGAGTTTAAATACCGAATGCCAGAGATAGGAGAGGCCATAGATATTTGTTAGCTCAATCCCCTTATTTTTTATTTTACAATGAGGAAACTGAGTTCTTTAGAGGGGCAGAGAATTCTCCAGTGTCACATAGTCAGTGAATAGCAGAGAAAGATCTTGAATTCCCAGGACAATTTATCCCTACTACCTCACATTTTTTTCTGTTTTATCTCTTTTGATTAGACATCAACTCTACCCAGATTTTACTCAGCTAGTCGGTTCGTTGGCCTTAGTCTTTGATGCCAAAACATTATTTTTAATCTTTGCACTTTATTTCTCTCCTCAGAGTGTGAAATGTTCTCAGAAGTCTGTGCCTTGTGACCTGTGCTTTTAGCTTTCCATTTTCCACTATAAAAGAAAAGGAGGAAAAAACATTGAGGTCATTTTAAGAATTTATATTTCATGGCTTCTGGTTTGACAACAATTCAGCGTATGGTGATGGGTGCATCCATAAAGGAGAAGATGAGAAAGAAAAGATTCTTAAATGGAATTTATTACTTTGAAATTCTCAGTTTTAAAATGATGATTCGGCTTTGGCTGGTGTCTGTAGTACTCAGCTAGTGGAAGGGCATCCTGAGATCCATTTACAAGGAAACTCAAACATGTGGTACCTCTTGGCCCATTTTCAAGAAAGATTTTCTGGCCAGGGTGGAATTTCTGGATCTTTATGTGGGGATAAGTCTTGCATGAAGTATGTCTTGTTTCCCTGTAAATAGGAGGCAAAATCAGGATGTCTAGGAATGTAGTGATGATTAAATATAAGAAGAGTTAAGGGGATAAAAGAGAAGAGAAGGTGAAAATAGGGATGGAGGTGATCCACCTTTTAAGAAGATTAGAATCTCCTTTGGCAGATTATTCTTTAGCCAGTAAACACTCCTTTGGTGACTATTTTGTGAGAGACACTAGCATTATGCCATATAATGAAAGACATTGCCAGCTCAAACATCCTTCCCTGTCTTCCCTTTCCTTCAGCCAACTCATGTTTTTAAGCAATGAACTTCCTTACAGGCATCTGGTGTACAGAGAGAGGTAATTCTTAAATAACAATCAGACATCAGAATCTTCACGTGTTTGAATCATCTTCTCACTGGATGCCTCCGAGATTTTGGTCAGGATCATAAAAAAATTCAGAAAGTCTTTTTGAAATAATTTTGAATCAGTTGTATTAATAAATAAACCTTTACCAATATTTGAGTTTTGATGATGAAAAGCACGTCTTTAAAAGTCTAAAGCAGTTAACATGTTATGCTGCGCATTATAATTCTTTGTTTCTTTTCTTCTACTACAAATCCTTAACCCCCCAAAAAACCTTATTGGATCTTAAGACTCTCTTTTCAGAATAATTCAAATCATTGAACATTTCTGAAATTTCTACTTTCTAGGCAATGTGCTAAGAACTGAGACATCAAGAACCGCAAAAACTCAAATATTTTTAAATACATAAAATGAAATCCTTAAGGATCATATATATAGAAGAAGGAAACAGAAGTTTAGTTTGCAAAATATTTTTTAAAAGCTTCTTCAGTCTAGATTAAGAAATCTTGCTAAGACTCTGATCTTGTTCTCCACCAGGGCAGGAATTATCTCCCACTTAAACCTTATATCTCTTCCTGTACCCAGCACAGGAATTTGAATGCAGTAGTTCTTTCTTCTAAAAAATTATTTTCATTTTGGTTACATTTTAAGTTCCAAATTTTCTAACTTCCATACTTTCTGCATCATTTGATGAAGATTCATAAACATATATAAAAGCTTATTATATGTATTCTATTTGTCTGTTCTTTCTCTGGCAGTGGATAGCATCTTCCTTCAGAGGTTCTTTATAGTTGATTTGCATATTTATAGTACTAAGAATAACTTGGTTGTTCACAATTATTCTTCATCCAATATTGCTGCTCCTGTATACAATGTTTTCTTGGTTTGGCTCACTTTACTTTTCATTACTTTATGTAAGTCTTTTCATGTTTTCCTAAAAGCAATCTGTTCATTATTTCTTACAGTATACTGTAAGTATAGTATACTGTACAATACAGTAGTATTCTATTGCAATCATATATCACAACTTGTTTAGTCATTCCCTATTTGACAAGCATCCCCTTAATTTCCAGTTCTTCGCCACCACAATAAATGCTGCTATAAATATTTTAGAACATAAAGGTTTCTTTCCTTTCTCCCCATTCATCTTGGGAAACAGACCTAACAATGGCATTGCTGGGTCAAAGAATATACACAGCTTTATAACTTATGGGGCATAATTGCAGATTGCTTTCCAAAATGGTTGTTCCACTGATAGTATATCAATGTCCCAATTTTCCACATTCTTTTCAACATTTGTCACTTTCTTGTTTTTATTATTTTAGCCAATTTAATAGGTATGATATCTCAAAGTTATTTTAATGTGTATTTTCTAATCAATAATGATTTAGAGCATTTTATATGATTTTATAAAGTTTTGATTTCTTTATAGAAAAATCTGACTTTTGTATCCTTTCATCATTTGTCATTTGGGGAATGATATATTTTTATATCTGACAAAATTCTCTATTTATTTGAGATATGGGACTTGTATTGGGAAAAAATAAAATTTTGTCCTAATTTTCTATTTTCTTTCTAATCTTGACTTTTATTTGTACAAACCTCTTTTAATTTAATATAATCAAAATTACCCATTTTCTATCTTCCAATGCTCTCTCTCTTTTATTTTTTCATAAATTATTCTCTGATAGTAATGTGTTCCATATTCTTCTAGTTTCCTTATGCTATCTCCCTTTATATGTGGGTCATGCATCCATTTTGACCTTATGCTTGGTAAATGGTATAAGATATTGATCTTAATAATTCTTTACTGAATCAATGTATGGGTCATCCTTTTAGAGAAAATGTCCAAGTCTCTAAGCAAGGAGACAGAAAAAAAAGGGCAAAGTATATGAGCAAATGGTAAGTTGAAAGTCCTATTTAGGGGTGATGAAAAATCAAATTTCTATTAATTTTTAGTGACTCCCACCCTGAAAGAATGTGTGATTTTAACTTATCCAAGTTCCCCCTATCTCCTATCTTTAAAAAAATGGAAGACAGGCTTAAGGCAATCAATTCTCATCCCGATAATAGGCGAGTTCAGCTTTCAGACTCCCCAGATTGCTAATGGGAATTGTGGGCTTAATTTGCTCAGGTCTGCACTCATTGGAGACATACTCTATTATGCCTAATCACTTCTTGAAAAGACTCATCAATTCTTTCACATTTCAAATTTCTTTCCAGAAGTGGGCAGCCAAGGAATCATGATTTCACTAATGATGGTAATACCAACTTTAGGGTGTCTGGACTTTTGTCCCTGGACGATCAGGAGGTCAGAGTGGCTGCAGGTAGTTCTCATAAGGTGACTAAACTATCATTACACAGCAGGCATGCATTCAGACTTTGATGTGCTGCAGGTGTGAGCGTGGAACAAGTTTCACAGAGATTTTGGCAGAGATAGTACACTGAGACTCTGGCAGTGAGCAAACTAAATGTCTATTTCTTGATGTTTTTAAATACCCCATGGGGAATTGATGGGTCTTTATAGGTGGCTATTTTATGCACTGGTTATAGACACCATCCAGGCTAGAAGAGCAAAGGAAGATGTCAGCCATGGCTGGAACATCATCTTAGATGTCATATTTCACAATATGACCTACAATGAGTGGCTTTTGTGATTTGTATAACCAAGGTGGGTGTTAGTTCTTTCATATCCTGTTTCCTGGAGTTAACAATTGCTGCTCAAAGACAAAAAGTCATGTTGAAGTTTAAGACACATGCCCAGGATGAACCCAAGAGTCCAGGAAGGGGGCCAACATTTTGTGGGAAATGGGTGAATAAAAAATGTTTGAAGAGTTCAGTCTAATTTGTGGTCTGGACACATTGCTATATTTCAGAATATAGACTGTACTATAGATCCAAGAAGCAAAATTGTAAATTCATGTCTCATATCAGGGACAAGGCAGGAAAATGAGATTTGAACTCAGGAGCAGTAAATTTAAAAAATAACAACACTGTGAAGCAGAAGAATAGGTTAAAGGTAGTCAAATAAGCCAACTCTCCAGAGTCAGGAAGCCCTGCTTGAAGAGATTTCATTTCCTCTTTACTAACCTAACTTATTTGCTTCCACAATCATACTTTACAAGCTGGTTTAGATAATGTCATCCACTGGTTTGTGTTTCCCTGATTTCACCAGTTGCCTAAAGATAGTTTCCCAGTGGAAAAAAGTTGACACTTTCATTAGAACTATTGGCAGCAGCTACTGCCTCCCTCCTCCCACAGCATAATTGTTCAGGCTTCCTGATTGGATAACATTGGGAACTTGAGAAATGAAACAATCAAGGAAAATAGTTTCTTTCTCTCTCTTTTTAAAAAATGAAATTTCAAAACTCCTTGATTCCCATTCAAAGATACAATAAGGGAGCTTTCTTAGTTTCCTAAAGTTCTTTTTAACTTGAGAGGTCTGGAACAAATGGGTTTCACCATAGTTATTTCAGGGAGGAAAAAAAAATCTCCACAAAAACTTAGTTTTATAATCCTTTATTTTAGATTTCCAAGAGTTTTCTACAGTCTAAGTTTGTGAATTTGGTAATTCAAGTGTTATTTTCACTCTTTTACAAAGAAACTGAAACACAATTTCAAAAGGTTAAAATCAGAATTTTAGCTTTAGTTCTTCATGTGTCCAAATCCAGCACTTTAGCCACCATTCCACATTGAGAGATGAAATCAAGTCTTGAGACTTAGTTCATTGCCTCCATTCCTTTTTCCTTGCCTTGTTCTATAGGCTTTTCTTGCATGAGGACCTTAAATTTATGGTTGCTAAGACACATTCAAGAAATGTCAATTCCATCTCAAAGTATACCTCTAGGCCAGTGTTTCTGCTTCAGTATTGCCCTCAGTTCATTCACAGACTCTACTTCATGGTGGAGAGGGACCTTATGTATCAACAAATCCAACCCACACATTTTACAGAGGAGGAAACTGAGTCCTAAAAAGGTAAAAGGGATCCATAGAGTTGGGCCAGAGTTGAGTCTTAATCCCAAGTCTGAAAGTCCCCCACTCACATTCAGATTTCCCTCTAGAATATAGTTCTGCTTCCCTTCCTGACAGTTTCCTCCTCATATTTTTTAAAAGGAAAAATTAGTCCCCCTACACTTCCTAGGAGAAAAGTTTGAACAGATGCCCTTAAAATGTTTGGGATTTTCTGGGGAACAAAACCCAAACCTGGGGTTAACAATAGTTCCCGTGGCTTCTTTGTGGGTTAAAAGAGCTTGGAATGGCTTCTGAGGAATTTCAGAGGGAGGTTTTTTAACTCAACGCCTCTGTAATCAGCAAGACAGGAGGATGTGTGCTTGGGACCTGCTCAGGGCTGAGGTGAGTCTGGGAGCATCATTAATGATGCTCTTTAATAAGCAATGGCTGAGGAGGTATTCGGGGGCCATCTGCTACTGAGCAAGTAGGGAGTCCCAAGCCCTCCCTTACACAGTATAACATGTGCCTAGAAGGGGCTCTAAAATAGGGGATGGACTTTCCTATCCCCTTATGCTTTGCCTCCCATATGCTGAAGGTTAACGAGAGGCTAGAACACAAGAAATCCTTTACATATCACACACACAGAGTTGATGTCTTCCTTTTGATCCCCAGAACTTAGCATATTACCTGGCATATAATAAGTGTATAATAAATGCTTATTACCTGAATGATTGACATGCACCCAGCTGTTGGAGAGTCTGTAAGAAAACAAACTAGGGACTGGAGAGATGAAAGCCTGTAATGAGAGTCTTGTAAGGTATAGAGAACTGCATTTCATTTTGGACTTCCCGTTTTAGGAAGGCGTGGAAGTACCATTGCATGAAACAATAGGAGAAGTGTGTAATGAGAGGATTAGAAACCAGAGCTCATGGTTTATTTATTGAAGGAGATAGGAAAGGTCACCCTTATAGAAAGTGGCAGTGTTTGGATTTGACTCCAGATCCTCCAGAATAATTTCATTTATATGGCAAACATAATAAAATCTCTCTGCTTGACTCATGATTCCAGAATGATGATCAATGAATTGGGAAGCGGGATAGGGATATGGGACAAAGAGAATGATTTAGGCTTCACATTAGGAAAAAACAACAGTTGGAACAGTTTACAAATAGAATGGGCTGCTTTGGGATACGTGATCCTTCTACCCCTTGGGGACTCCCTCTTGCAGTTTATCAAACAGAGGCTCAGGAAGATTGTCAAAGGAAAGTCTTCTCATTAATGTGCAGTCTGGTCAAGAGGCCTCTGATGCTCCTACCTCCATCCTCTCCCTTGATTAGCACAGGGCTCATATACCATTGCCATTGGATGTGATTGAAACTTAATAAATGTTTGCTCTTCTTAAATGAACCTTGGATTGAGGTTCTATAGCTTGAAAGGACACTGTAGAGTCCACTAGACCATCCCTAGCATTTTATAGAGGAAGAAACTAAGGTCTATATGGGTTGGATGACTTTTCCAAGATCATTCAGATCAGTGAACATTGGAGAGAAGATTCGAAGCTGGTCCTCTGGGTCCAAAACCAGCCCCATGTCTTCTACTGCCTCACTCTCATCTTAAAGCATGGCCCCTCTCTTACAGTATTTTTCTCTTATTAGTGATTGCCTCATTGAGCCTTCATTTGAGGAAAGGTCTCAGGTACATCATCTCTTCTTCCTCTCACAACTTTTGTTCTGAATTTCTGGACTTTGCATTTATGACTTTCACGTGGAAGAATTTCCCTCAGGTCCTTTTCAGTCTGGAACATGCTGTTGCCCATACAGACCCTTCTATCAGGGGGGAGCTCCTCCTTGTGCCTTCATTTGAGGAAAGACCCCAAGAACAACCAGCCTTAAGTATGCTCCTGGGTATACTCTGTGGGCCCTGCCCTCGGTACATGGACATATATTTTCATCTCTCTTTTAGGTATTCTTTCCCCCATTAGAATGTAAATTGCTTGAGGGCAAGAATTGTCTTTCTTTGTGTTTCTTAGCATGGTGTCTGGCACATAGCAAGCACTTGATAAATACTTGTTCTCTGCCTGCTGATGCCACTGACTGCCAGGTAGCCCTAGACTTAAATCATGTGGGTGACTTGGGGAGTATAAGTCAGAACTACAAATGGTCAAGATGCATCCCAAGGTGACCTCCTATATCTTAGGACAAGAGTATTCCTCCCTGTTCTCTACACAGCCTGAACTGCTTATTTCTAGGTGTAAACATATGGGACAAGGAAAACATTTCACACTGTAAGAAAACCCCCTTTCATGAAGTCTGCCTAGAAAAGTGCTTCAGTTGAGCATAAAACAATCTCAGCAAGCACACCTGGCCATCTGGGCACTTTGACACCTCGGAAGAGTCCAACATCGTCTAATTTGATCCTCGGCTCGAACAGTAGAGTGAGATTGGCCAGGGCCAGGCTGGGGCCATGGGCTGGCTCTCCGACTGAAAGGCAAGGCTTCCCATTGGATCCCTTTGTAGTATTGACAAGTTGTTTAAAGGCTTATTTCAGTGTACAAATACAATTAGCCTTCTGTGCACAGCACTGACCCTGATTAAAGCCAGTCTGCATCATTGATCTGACAGGCACATGGCCCTTCTCGGCAGATGAAGAAACCAGTGGAGTTCTTCACAAGAACAACATGGCCAGGAAGGGATGGTGGAGAGTGAAGAAATGGTGGGTGACTGCTGTCAGAACCCAGAGAAAAGGATGGAGAGTTTAACTGAGCAGAAATAAGGGGATACAAGAGTTGACACAATTCCATGCTTCTTGGAAGGCTTTGACCCCTCTGCATCCTACATTTTAGGCCTGGGGCTAATTCATTCACAAATGGATAAGACCTGATCTCTATTCTCAGGAAGTTTATATTTCAATAGAGGGCTAAGCTAATGATAATTCCTCCTAGATTATTTTGGCAATGGTCCTTCTTTATCAGTGAAACGCTGAATTGTCTAGGAGAATGGGAATTCCCTGAGTGAGAAGCTCTTTCTCCTTTCTTTATCTATTCCTGTTGCCCATCACTGTGTTTGGTATGTAATAGACACCTAGTAAGTAATGCTTGTTAATTGAGTCCTTGGTAGTTAATGCAGGATAAGAGGGTTAGAAGAATTTTTTTTTTATTTCTAAAAAGGAAGGTTTTCCAAATTGGAAGGGATCTCAAAGAAAGTTCATTTCAATCTAAATCTGAAAAAGTCTCCCATTAGTAACTGGAAGGCAATCACAGGAAGTAGATGAAGCTTGGGGCAGGAGGGAGCTGTTCTTGGAATAGTGAATCATCCCATTGACCTGGGACTTGGTCTGTGCAAGTAGAAGGGAAGAGAGAGGAATCAGGAGGGAGCCAGGCTGGGGAAAGCAAAACTCATATCTCCTGGTCACCATGTTCTTTGTGGTGTCAGGGGAAGTGGGGCATCCATAATTTCTCTCTGGTTTGGGCTTCAGATGATCTCTCCTCCCCCTAAAACACCTATTCCCCACCATGTTTCCAGATTCCTTAATGCTTCTTATAAATGACAGGCTCTTTCATACCTTTGGTCAATCTTTCTATGACCTGAAGTGACCTGACCCTTTTTCTTTTGTATCCCCACACATTTTTCAGCCCTTAAGAAGCAACTCCAATCCTAGATCCTTTAGGAAGCTTTTTCCCACTCAAGACCTTCCCAGTTTCAAGAAGCTCTGATATTTTCTTGGTCCTCAATTGTGTCCATCATTTGGTCATAATCATATTAATGCATTATTGCATATGTGAATAAATATGTTGTTCATGTGTGTTTGTGTGTGCTTCAGTTATATTTTACTCTTTGTGATATACCTTTTGTGGTTTTCTTGGCAATGATACAGGAATGGCTATTTCCTCCTCCAGCTCATTTTCCAGATGAGGAGTCTAAGTGTCTGAGAATAAATTTGAACTCAGGTCTTTCTGGCTTCCAGACTCAATGTTCTACTGCTGAACCACTTAACTGTCCATGCAACAAATAAATTTTCTCCATGTGTATGTATATATGATATCTATGTGTTTTTGCATGTGCATGTATATATGTATGTTAGTGGAAATAGTGTGTGCATGTACACACATACATGTATATATGTGTGTGTTGTATGTGTATACTTGTGTGTATATATATTCTCTCTAAATGGGCTGGGAGAACATGCCTTCTGACCATCTAATAGAATCTAAGTTCCCCAATTCTATCACATTCAATAGAATGTAAAGTCCCAGACATTATTTCATTCTTATCTTTGTATTGCTGGTACAGAGTCAAGCACCTGATACATAGTAGGTGATTAATTAAAAAAAAAAGGAGACTGTTTAATTTCTTCCAGTGCCTGTCACACAGTTTTGCACATAGCAGAAGCTCAGGGAATGTTTTGAATACATGATTCAAGGAACATTTGAATGGAATCAAAGTTATAACCCAGTAATCTATACCCTCACTTCCCCCATCCTCACTCCAGTTGAAGGGCAGTGTTAATCTATATTCATTCCCTATTCACCTTCCAGAAGCAAATCTCGCCTCCTCCAGGAAGCCTGGCTGGATTGGATAACCGGGTCAGTTCTAGTTGACAAAACCTTGCAAACAGTATCCATTCCTCCGTTGTAATGCTATTTTCCAAGACCTTTTCTATTCAATATTAAAGTTAAACCTGAAACTCTTCCTATGAAAGCCATTAGATGAGTGTTGTTATCCCTGATATTAATTTGCAGAAGAGAAAACTGCAGCAAAAAGAGGTTCAGTGTTTTGTCTATGAATGGACAGATGGTAGTAGTGGAAGAAGAATAAAAAGCCATGTTTCCAAGTGTATCTAAGACTCGACTGTAGCAGCGTACTGGCACCCATTTCTTGTCTTTGTGGAAGCTGAATAATAAGAGCATCCAAAAACCATAGTCAGAGGACACTGAGGGGGCACCTGATGAGAGAACAACTCTCCAATCTCAATCTTTTGGTTGATTGTGAGTCTGAGGGAGGGCACAGAAAACAGAGAAGTTCTGCCAACCATGGCCCACTGGTCCCAGGAAAGACCATATGTCTCTTGTGAGAGGCTTCAGTGCTTTCAGATCCTCTTCTAATAGACCATAGCAGTACCCTAAAGAGATGCTGCCTACAAATCCATGTAAAGGAAGCAGAGAACTAATATTATATATTAATGTGAGATGACTTAATTTGTATGAAGGAAAAAAAATCTCATCAAATAAATCTGATCACCAACATCATTGAATCTCCATCATTAGACCATTATATTCACCTCTATCTCCATCCCAAATTCATCTTCACCACCTCCACATACATTTCTATCTCTGTTATCTCATCCACTCTTCATTTTTGTGTGGCTTCTTCCTCTTCATCTTCTTCAACTCTTCTTCCTTTTCATAGTATGATTACTTCCATTAGTATGACCTTCACTTTCATCATCATCATCATCATCATCATCAGTATCAGTATCATCATCTTTTTTTTCTTCTTCATTATCTTAATAATGGTCTTTGTAATCTATCCTTCTATATAAATTACTGTTTATAAAACTTTCTGAACATACTATTGGGAAGTAGGCAGTACAAGGATTACTTACCTCATTTTATGGAAGTATAAACTGAGACTCATAGAAAAAAACTGACTTACCAGACATGATTCAAACATGGGCTTTGTGAATTTAAGACCATTACACTGTGGTTCTTCTGTAAAACTATAAGGCCCCAGATCTAATATTTTTGAGGGTCATGAGGATAACTGTTATTGTTGAAGGTAAACCCACTGGGGCTCACCAGCTCTCTGAAGGATTCCAGTCGCTTGTCTTGTATGACCCCAGTGCTCTGAAAAGTGAATACATGATTACTTAACTGCCACTGAGCACTGGACACTTAAAGGATAAAGAATGAAAGCAAAATTGGATGCTGTTGTGGCCATCAATAATGGGGTCAAAGATGGAACCCAGAGGGGAAGAGCATTGTTGGTGATGATGAGAGCATGATCTTTGGAGGGGTGAAGGAACTGATAGACAAGGAAACATTCACACCATCCAGAGGGAAATCAAGTTAGAGGTAGGGTCATGTGAGGAGTCAGCAATATAAAGTACAAAGTTGCTGGCGATGAGTCAAGGGGAGGCGGCACTGAAAGTGGGCCAGGATCCAGAGAGAAACCGAAGGAAAGAGTTAATAGTCCATAGCGGCCTTCAGATTCCGGAGAATTAATGGACTGAAACACTCAGACAGTGGGCATTAAACAAACTCATCAAACCCCCTAACTCCAAATCATGCTGAGCTTTCACAGTGATTCAAATAAATAGCAAATAAAAATCTAAAAATATTGAAAACCTTTTATGGAGATTACTCTGGAGACCCAGTTGGACTGCTTGAGTTCTCTCAAAAGATATTAAGGCTTTTTTTGACATCATGATTTTTAATAAGAAAGTGTTTTGGCAGAATTTCCCCCTACCGAGTTTTATCATTTTAGATCACTTTGGAAATGGAAGGCTGATTTTTTAATAATTTACTAAACAGTTGAAGAATAAGGACATGTACTTTCATTAATGCAGTCATCAATGTTAGAATATTGCAAAGGCAGAGCATTGTTTTCCATCATGTCATCTCCCCCTACTGTCCAAGCTTTGACTGTACTCATTGTGTCAGAAGCTCTCAAAAATCTCAGTTGTGCTTTGGGGTATTATCTCCTTCTTTAAGTCAAGAATGGTGCATGGTACCAAGGGATATCCCTGCAAACTTTCAATTCACAGTATTCCAAAAATGAGGTGGTTTTTTTAAAAGAGAAAATCAAAAGAGAGACCTCTTGTTGAGATCCATTGCTAGGAACAAATGGACCTTCCAGAAAGATGAGATCTATTAACCAAGATGGAAGGGAATATTTTCTTGTATTTGTCTTGTTTAAGGTAAGGTCATGGGATAACTGGAAGCAACCCAGAGTGTTTTTATCGGGCAGGATTGGTGCATTCATAGCAGAAATAAGAAGGAATGGAACAGGAGACCTACTATGGAACTCAATGGTGTTCCTTTGTAAACAAATTTCAGGAAAGGAAATGATAAATTCTGGGACAGGTCTAAATTAGGAGTCAGGAAAGCTGAGGCTATTCATGTGAGGGTCAGCCAAAAAAATTGGTAATGTTTAAGGCACAGAAAAGATAAATACAGTCATTGTTTTAAGGCAGGAGTTATTAGATTCTTTAAGTTAATTGTTTCCTTTTCTTTTAAAAATATTCTTGATAACTATATTTTGATACGATAGATTTATTTTTAATCCAAGGTATTTCATTTCATGCACATAAAACTTTGTTTTGAGAAAGTGCATGTAGGCTACAGATGACTATCAGAGACATAAAAAGCATAAGAATCTAAAGGATTGCCTCATGGAAAAAGCAAGATATTTTTCTCCTTGGTTCCAAAGGACAGAAACAGAGGCAATAAGTAGGTTATAGAGAGATAACTTTAGCTTAAATGTAAATAAACCCTTCTCTACAATCAGAACTCTTTCAATGTAGGATGGGATGTCTTCTAGGATACAGCTTTCTCCCTCATTTGAAGGTTTCCAACAGTACTTGTATGATCACTTAAGTGAGAGATAGGAAAAGACTAAAAGAGAAAGAAATAAACATTTATCATAGGTCTACTAAGTACCTGGTATTATAAGCATTTTACAATAAGCTCTATAACCTGGGAAGTTGATGCTATTAATATCCTTTTTTTTACATTCAAAGAAACTGAGATAATCAAAAGTTAAAGGATTTGATTATGGTCGCACAGTTCTCAAATATCTGAGGCTGGATTTGAATTCATGTTTTCTTGACTTGACACAATGTTCTATTCATTTTGCCACCCAGATACCCTAAATACTGATTTTTGGAAAGGAAGTCTCTGATTACATAAGACTTGGAGTAGATGCCCTGTGAACTACTTCCCACATCTGATGTTCTCTCTCCCTCTGGGTGTTGTGAGGGAAGTGGTAGAACACAGGGATGTGGGGGTGAAGGGGGCTCCTGAGTGTCTTGGAAAAAACCTGAGAATGTGTCACAAGAGAATGAAGGGAGCCAGTCTTTATTTACAATATGCTTGGTTGCTACAAAACTGAGCTTTGATTGGAAATATGAAATATTAAAAGTCCAAATCCATACCATGCCTCATGGATTGACCTTAAAAAACCCTATTTTGTATGTAAACACCTAGTGTTAGAAATAAGCACTCAATAAGTTCAGATCTCATTTTCTCAGTTAATAAACTTACCCTTTTTGAGCATTCATCACTTCAGGTTTTTTCATGTTCCCTCCAGATGGCCGCAAGTCTGTACAAAACCCTGCCTGTGCCAGAACCATGGGATGAAGCAAAAACTCCCATCCAAAGACAAGGAGTTGGATGGAATTGAGGGCAAGGTTTTGATTTTTTTTTTTTGAGAGGCAGTGTGATGTAATAGAAATAATACTGAATATGAGAGAGAGAGAGAGAGAGAGAGAGAGAGAGAGAGAGAGAAAGAGAGAGAAAGAAACGGACAGCAGAAGGACAGAGACGGAAAAAGACACACTGAGAGAGACAGAGAAAGACACAGAGAGACATAGAGAGAAACAGAGACAGAGGAGAAAGAGAGACAGAGGCAGCAGAGAGACAGAGAAACACAGAGAGACAGAGTAAGGAGAAAGAAGGAATGAGGCAAGTAGACCAAGAGACAGTTACAGGGAGAGATGAAGGCAGAAAGATTCAAATCCTGCCTCCAGCGATGGCAAATCACTTGACTCTGACCCCCTGTATTCCTCAAGTGTAAAACAGAAGTAACTATAATCACTGTGCCTTCCTCACTGGGTCTTTATAAGGATTAGATGAGGACATGTATGTATCCTATTTCATAAACATTATAGAGAATATATTGTTTAAGTGGAGTTTTTGTTATTTTTAACTGAATTCAGTACAAATAGTTTATCTTTGTCATCATGACTATAAAACTCTCACAGGAAAGGGAATGGCTGAGACCCAATGGGGATATTGGAAACAGGAGCCTGAGGTGAACAGGACTTCAGCTGGTGAAAGATTCAGCATAAGGGAAAGTACAATCACACTCAGCAGGTGAGTCAGAAGCACCTCCACATGAGAAAGGCTGAAGGAAGTGGCCATTAGAATACAGAGAAGAAAAGTCAGGAGTCACATCCTTTCTGGTGTGGTGATTCAAATTTAACCAAATGAGGGACATGATAGTAGTGAGGGTAAGTGATGGTAAAGTCCAATTTGCAAGAAGAGCATGTATAAATCCCCAGCCATGCTGGGTTGATACCAGGGTACCTGTGAAGCAGGTAAGATCCGTGCTGAGAGACAAGTAGGAAAACTGATTTTCAGAAGGATTGAGGCAAAAATTCTGAGTGTCAAGAAGCTGTGGTTGGACTCATTCTGATTCCCCAAAGTTCTTCCTTTCCTGTAGATATTGGTCTTGAGTCCTTCTTCAGTCCTTCCCAGATTTGAACCACTAAAGCAGAGTCTGCTGTTTCCTACCTTTCTGGTCTTATTAAAGAAATCCCTTTTCACACATGCTACATCCCAGCCATTTCTATTCAATGTTCTGTAGGCTGACCATCTATTTCCTACTTGTACCCCATTCCTGAACTTCTCTCTTCCCTTCACCCTGAACACCTCTGGCTTCTTTCAAAGCTCAGCTAATGAATCACATGCTCATGATCACCTTATTAGCATTCTTTCAGTCATCTGTAAATCATAATCTTTTTTTTTATTCACCTGTAGAAAGGGAAAATCCACATATATACTAGAGAGTAAAGAACATTGTTCTTTTTTCCTAAATCCCTTTCAACAACCCACAGGATAATCTCATATGTACTCAGGATAGTCTACAATTATTTCCTACTTAAGTCATCATGAAATAATTTTGAATGTTATTAGACCCGAGTTAGGAAATTCCAAAGAATTTTGCCACTACTGTAAAGGATAGAAGGGTCAACCACAGACTCAAATTAAGTCAAGGATTAAGTGCCTACTATGTTCAAGGCATTGTGCTGAATTTCAGAAATTAGGAAGACATGTATTTGTGTACTAGCTGTGATATACTGACTGGCCAAGAGTTCATTGATCCTCCCTATCTATCCAGGTAAAACCTCCAAGTTTAGGAATGGGTGCTGATCAGCTTTGGCAGAAGTTATTTCTGCAATGGGAAACCCCAACACTCATGATATGACAAGTCTGGCCAAAAAGAAACGAAAACTTACCAGTGTTTTTATTTACAGTGTCCCAAAAGTTTTAGTGCATTTTGGGGTGGAATTATAATAGTTTAAAAGTACATTAACTATTCTACCTGTCAGGTGTGTGGAGAAAGGGAGAATTTATGACTAAATAAGAGATAGAAAATTTCATGAAAAGTAAGATGGATAATTTTGATTTCACTATATTAAATTTTATTTTGTGCAAACACAACCAGTGTACCAAGATTAGAAGGAAAGCAGAAAGCTGAGAAGCAATTTTTTACAGCCAGTGTTTCTGATAAAGGTCTCATTTCTAAAATATATAGCCAACTGGGTCAAATTTATAAGAATGCAAATCATTCCTCAACTGATACATGATAAAAGGGTATGAACAGGCAGTTTTCAGATGAAGAAATTAAAGCTAATACATGATTATATGAAAAATATTATAATATAATAAAATAATCATTATTGAGTATAGAAATACAAATTAAAACAATTTTGAGATACTGCTTTATACCTATCATGTTGTCTAATATGACAGAAAATGAAAATGATGTGTTGGAAAAGATGAGGGAAAATTGGGATTTCATCATTAGTAGAGTTGTGAACTGATCCAATCATTCTGGAGAGCGATTTGGAACTAGGCCCAGACGGCAGCCAAACTGAGTGTACCATTTGATTCAGCAATACCACTACTAGTAAGAGATCAGAAAGAAAAAAAAAAACTATTTAAGAAAGGGATATACACAAAAACCTATATAGCAGCGCTTTTTTTGGTGGCAAAGAATTGGAAATTGAGGGATTGTCCATCAGTTAGGGAATGGATGTACAAGCTGTGGTACATGAATGCAATGGAATACTATTGTGCTATAAGAAATGATAAAAAGGCAGATTTCAGAAGAACCTGGAAAGACTTACAAGAATTGATGCTGAGTGAAGTGAGCAGAACCAGAAGAACATTGTATACACTAACTGCAACATTGTGTGATCATCTGTGATAGACTTAGTTCTTCTCAGCAATACAATGATGCAAGACCATTCCAAAAGACTTATAATGCAAAATGTCATCCATATCTCAAGAAAGAACATGGAGTATGAATGAGGACCCTAGATTAATATTTCTAGTTTTTGTTGGTTCTTTCTCATGGTTTTTCCCTTTTGTTTTGATTCTTCTTTCATAATATGACCAATGTGGAAATATGTTTTACATGATTATTCATGTATAACCTATATCAGATTGCTTGTAATACTGAGGAGGAGGGATAGAAAAAAAATTTGGAATTCAAAATCTTAAAAAACCAAAAGTTGAAAACTATCTTTCTATGTAATAAGAAAAAATAAAATACTCTTAAAAATCTAAATAAAAAAAATACATTAAGCCTTTTAGGATACTCTGTATATTGTATTCCCTTCTTTCTACTCTTTCCCAATATTCTTTGAGAGTAGAAACAGGACTTTTTCATCTTTTCCTAAAACTTCATTCTCATATTATCAGAACCTACTATGTGCATATAATAGGAACTTAGGAAATGCATATTGGACTGGCTGTTTTGGAATAGTTCTAACACTCTGGGAGCATTGTCTGAGTGGTTTTCTTCTGATTCAGGGATGTTCATATGATAAAAAGCCCAAAAAACTAGAAGATGTGTGTACACATATACATATATGCCCATAGATGCACTTTACATCCACTTCTGTCTGCTTGGATAAGCAACCTGAAACACATAAATCTGAACGAATCATGTAGGAAACGAGTTAGTATTTGACAAATTGTGATGACTCAAGACCAGAAGAGAAGAGAAGATCATTCCGTCCTTTGGTTGTTAAAGAATTGCCCTGGACAATTGCTTGGGTCATCAGCATGCCTCAGGTGTATTCTATTCTTTTTGGAGTGTTCAGTTCCACCCTGAAATTGTTAGCTTAGAGAAAGACACAAACCAAGGAGTTAAACCTGATTAACAGGGCATCCTTAAGAAGTTATTATTTTATGTCACTTAATGTTTCTCCAATATCACATAATTACCAGCTAATAAGCCAGTCGTGCTGGAGCTGCTGAATTGATATTTATCATCTCACAGCCAAACAGAGGGCTTCAGTTACAATCAGATCATCTCATCCCAGACAATGGGTAGCATTTACTCCCACCTCAGCCTGCTTTAAATACTTTTTCATTTAACTCAATTAGCCAGGAATTTAGAAAGTCAGAATAGGTTAAGCCCCCTCTAATGGCAGACTTCTTTCCATCCTAACTAAAATTAATTGCAGCCTCATTTTCCCAAAGTATGATAAATGTCATGCTAATTAAATAGTGTTAACCGCACCCGCTATAATTATTTCAACATAGAAAAATATAACTGTGCTATTAAGTGTGCTCCTTAGTGACGAGGGCTCACCAGCTACGCTGAAGACCATTCATTCAACTCTCTCACGTGAGTTTAGGGGAAACTTCTTCATTTCTTCATTTCCATCAACTGGGTTGGAAATTTTTATCTATGGAAAATATAAGGTTTTGTTTCTAAGTCATAGGAAATATCAGTTTGGCTTAGTTGGTCCACAACCACCAAAAAACAGCTTTTAGGAACTTGTTTTCCCTTAGAGACTCTCCAAGACATTTAAGTTTCAAATCAGCCTTTCTTTCTAAAAAAGTTGCAGATCCTTATTACCAAAGCATTTCACAATTCTAGTAATATTAAAGATGGTCATGTTGCATATAGTGCAAAGATTGCTGGTCCTAGAGTCAGGAAAAGCTGGTTTCTAATCATGATATTCACTAGCTGTGTGATCTTGGACAAATCACCTCCCCTTTCTGTGCCTCAGTTCCACACTCTGGAAATGGTTACAATAATCCCTTTATAATCTTCCTCAGGGTTAGTGGTAAGCCCTTTCTCATTCATCATTTCTTCCAATAGGATCCTCAAGATAGTTCCCAAGATGGGAGGTAAACTACAGAGATTGCTCCATACGCTCAGATGTTTCTCTAACTAGACAATACATAGACTGTGAGATATTATCAGTCAGTCATCAAGCATTTATGAAGCCCTTACTAAGTGTTGAGCACTATGATAAACTCTGGGAACACAAATATGATAGAAAGACAGCTCCTTTCCTCAAGGAGCTTATCCTCCTGTGGTGGAAGACAGCACACTGAAGGAAGCTGACAAAGGGTCAGGACTTTGGTGGCCAATAAAAGCTATGAAAGAGGGAGTCCTTAGTGTAGATTGGAGCAGAAGGAGACATGACTGCCCTGTGGCTTCCTTTGATGGAGCTTCTAGGAGTAGCCATCCAATCAGAGGGTACATCCAGTACATGAAATTCAGGGTTTCTGGGGCATGGCAGAGCAAGTCTAGTGAGAATAATGGAGATGAAACATAATGTGAACATTTCTAACTCTGTCATAATTTGACCTTCCTTAATTGCCTTGCCCCCTCATTTCCATTTGACTAAGTTCTAGACACCATTCAAGATTCCATTTAAGTCCTATCTCTATCAAGAAGTCTTTCTTGAAAACTTGTCCTAGTTAGTCATTTCTTTATTTATACACCTACAGTACTTACTATCAGAGCCTCTCCCTTGGCAATTGGTCTTTTAATTACTTGTATTTTTATCTATACTATCGCCAACTATTGATAAAGTTCCTTAAAGACAAAGACCATAAACTGTGTTTCTTCTCTCCCTCTTCTAACTCCCACCCCACAAATAATAAGTGTGAAGACCAAATTAGCACCCTGGATGCCTTAGAATCAGCCAGAGTCAGGATAAGCAAAAATTCTTGGTCTTTATTCTTGGTTTTTAGGGGTAGAAGTAAAGGGGATGGACGCAGGATCTCCACTAGCTCCCTTCTTGTCCACTGCAAAAATGACTCTGGCTTATCTTACTCCACCCCCTATTACCTCCTACAATTCTCTGTATACACCAATTATGGAGCCAGTGCAGAATAGTGGGAAGGGCCATTTTTCAAGCATATGCTAATAGAGTATTGTCTAATCAGTAATTAGCCTTAAGTGCTCGGTTGTGGTTGTTTGATTCCAGTGCACCTACTCAGAGTTTCATCCCTTTACAAGTAAGAAGCTAACATATTTGCAACCCTTGAAAAGATTAAACTTTGGTAATTTTGAGTGTCTCTCCATTTTGCATTTAATTTAAAAAAAAGCCTTTTTATTTCCATTCTACTCTGGACATTTTATCTCTTTATGTATCCTTCAAAGGGGAATTCTGCAAACTCTTCCAAATAGCCTGTTGCATCTACAAGACACATGACATTATCCCCTTGAGGCTCAGTAATTGGAAGCCAGAATGTTGCTTGTATTTTATCAGCAAAAACAATCTTGGATCTTAAATGGAGGCCTACAGGCCAATGGTCTTTGTTACTTAGCTAGAGCAGATGCAGAATACTTTTTTCAAGTCTGTTTTAAAAGGGTATTATTTGGGGGGAAGGGAGACAACCCACCTGAGAAGGTAATTGCTCATTTAGGATTGTCATACAAAATCAGTATTTGTGAACAGATCCTTGGATCACAAATCAGAAAAGCACCTTCTGGCTGCACCCGATGGGCCAATTGATTTTCTCGCCATGAATATAGGAAACACTGGGCAGTCAACAAGCCCTAATAACACCCAGACTGCTTGATTAAAAAGAGCATAATTGAATGAAGCCCACATGGCACTGCAAATGAGGTGAACACACAGATTTGCACAAAAAAAGAGATTAATGCTCCCTTTCCCGGGCCCAATGCTCTATTATCTTCTGTAGCTGGCATTTCCCTGGGTGTATTTCAATGGTCCAGGATAATAGCTGCCCCTGGAATGAAAGCCACAGATGGAGGGGTGCTGAGTCGCCCAGTCATGTTGACAGCTGACACATCTGCTGTGGCCAAATGTTCGGTTTTGATATTGACCATCCTACCTTTCACTGTGGGCACTTCCTCCCTCCTTTGGCAAATTGCTTCTGGACCTCCAAATCACAGTGATCGCCAAACACAACACATGCGTCCAGCCCTACGTATAATCTTCCAGCAGCTCAAGAGTAGCCACCTGCAGTAGCCAAGAGCAAGAAGGGCAACATCATGCAGCAAAAACAGCTCCAAGTTAGGATTTAGGACATCTTGGATGCTGTTCCAACTCTCCCACCATCTTGTGAAATGACCTTGGTCAAGTGACCTTGTGGTTCTGGGACTCGCTTCCCTCCCTCATAAGATGGGAGCAAGGAAGAAGAGTTGTATGAGATGATGGCTAAGGTCTCTGACATTCCCTGTTTTGAGGGGCCTGTTGTTTGCTATTCATTTGACCCCAGGCAAGCTACATGACTTCCTTTATCTGTAAATTAGAGATGATAATCCCTGCCCTGGCTATCTCAGAAGATTCAAAATGTTATGCAAATATAAAAGTTACACTGGTTATAAATCCAAAAATACTCAGATGCAATACATGTATTGGATTTTGAGAATATGTATAAAATGGCTTACAATGGATTTACCCCAAACCAAAAAAAAAAAAAAAAAAAAAAGGCATTTCTGTTCAGGATTAATTAAAGAACCAAATTCCAACTGATGAAACAAACCCGAGGAAACAAAAGTACCCTAGGAGATACCGAGTCATCATAAATAATCCTGCTTAATTTTAATCATCAGAGCAATGGTTGTATCTCCATCCTTCCTTAACTTCAATCTTCACAGAAGCAACGGGAAAAATATGGGAATAGATTTAATTATCAAGGTTATTAAAGATTGGTTTTCTGGACTTGAGAGAACCTTGTAAGGGCCTAGAGTCTAGGGCAGGGATAACACTCACATAAATCCTTTCTAGAACATCCACAACCTGGAGTTAGTCAGTTTTCACTTTAAAATGCTCAAGGATGCAGAAGTTCATTACAACTAGAAAGTGAAATACCGTATCCGAAGTCAGAAAAGTCAGTAGGAGTAAAAATAAAATTTGAGTCCAATTCTTCTGACTTAAATCTAGTTTTCTTCCCACTGTGCAACTACTGACTAGAGCAGGAAGGTGAGTGCAATGAAATTTGAATGTAAGAGTGGTCAGTTCTTTTTTTCCTAGAGAAAAGAGGGAGCCATTGAAAACTTTTGAGCATGGAGGTAACAAAGTCAGATCCTTACTTTGGGAAGATTTTAAGAATGGAATTCTGAGGACACACACACACACACAAACACAAACAATTATAGCAATGAAAAAATGGGCTTTGTAGGAAAAAATTTATATGGAATCATAGGCAACCTACCAGCAGATTTTTTAAAAGGATCAGATGAAATGCACATTAAAATGTATCTAATTCTCTAGTATTAAATAAGACCCCAACTACTGGAATAAGGACTCACTATTTGATAAAATCTTCTGGGAACATTGGATAGCAATATGGAATAAATTTTAATAAGCTCAGAATATCACATGTTATGAAAAGATAAACCACAAATAGCTATGAACTAGTTATAAAAAGATTCATCTCAAACAAGTTAGAAAAAGATGGGGAATATTCCCAATTAGACCTATAGACAGAAGAAAAGTTAATGATGGAGAAAGAATATGGAAGGTCACAGAAGACAAAGTGAATAATTTTGATTGCATAAACATTTTTAAATTGTACAATATAATAAATCTAAAACTGAAAGGAAATTAATTGGATTAAAAAATCTTTGCAGCAAATTTCTCTGTTAAAGATATCCCATCCATGATATATATGAAACTGATTCAAATTTAAAAGAAAAAAGAGCAATTTCCTCAGTGAAAAAAGTCAAAGGATATGAACAGACTGTTATCAACAGGGGAAAATAACTTGGCTATCTATTGTCATATGAAAAACTGGTCCCAAATCATGATTAGAGAAATGAAAATTAAATCAATTATGAGATCTTACTTCCCACAATTAGATTGGCAAGGATGATAAAAAGGGAAATGATAAATGTTAGAAGGGATGTCGGGCAACAAGAACATTGACACTGCTGATATGAATAGATATCATTCTGCAAAATAATTAGGAATGATACACATAATATCAGTAAATGATATCTGTCTTTTGGTCCAGCTATACACACCTAGGCTTACACTCAAAAGAGATCAAAAAGAGAGAAAAGTTCTTTATTTTTATAACACCTCTTTTTATAGTGGCAAACTAAGGAATTGCCCATCATTTGAGGAATGGCTACGTAGGTTGTGGTATATGAATGTATTGGGAAACTACTGTGCTAAGAAATGGAAAACTAATTTCAGGGAGAAATAGAAAGACTTATATGAACTATAACAGAATGAAGTGAGCAGAGCCAAAAGAACAATTCATATTATAGCATAAGCATTATTGGAAAAAGTGAACAATTTTCAATATTTTTACAAATTGATAAAAATAAAATTGCTGTTTTTAGGATTCTGATAATCTGAATCATTTAAACATTAACACTAATGCTGGAAAAAAACAAAGGACTTTGAAAGAGGTAACAATGATGACCAACAGAATGATTAATAGAATGGCCATTTATTATTCCAGGGAACTAATGATGAAACTTGTTAGCTGTGACAGAAAAATAACAAATTTAGGGTATCCAATGAGATATCCTGTCTGTCTGTCTCTGTCTCTTTTTGTGTATGTCTCCCTCTGTCTCTCTCTATGTGTCTCTCTTTTCTCAGTGTGTCTCTCTTATCTATTATCTATATGGATCATATAGTCTATATGGATGATCTCTCTATATAATATAATGTAGATTTTTATAATAGAGATACAGTTATATAAAAGTATAAAGATATAACTGCATGTAATGTATGGGTCAGGAAGACTAAAGTTTAAATTTGGCCTCAGATATCTGTATGATCCTATAGAAATCACTTAACTGTATTTGCCTCAATTTCCTCAGATGTAGAATGAATTGGCAAACTACTCCAATATATATATATATTTTTTTCATTTAAAATTGTTTATTTTATATTGAAGTAAAGAAATAAAATAATCTTTCCATAACAATGAAACAGAAGAAAGAAGATGATTGTACATGAAACTATTATGGATAATTTGTTATTCCCTTTAAATGTATTATGAAGTTATTATGTAACTTTCTTTTTTTTCCCCAATTTTTCTTTCCTTTCACACTCTAGGATGACTATCATTACAGACGTGTGTATGTGTGAGTGTGTGTGCATGCGTGTATGTGTGATGTATGTATGTAAAACCATTTTATATGTATTTCTATTTATCAGTTCTTTCTTTGTAGACAGCCTCTTCTGGTGTTCTTTGTTGTTAATTTGGGTATTTATAACAGTCAAAATGACAGTCACTTAAAGTTATTCTTAAGACAATATTGCTATTATTTTACACAATGTTCTCTTGATTCTGCTCATTTCATCTTCATTATTTTGTGCAACTATGTCCATGTTTTTCTAAAATCATCAACTTCATCATCCATTGATTCATCACAGTAGTATTCCATCACAATCATGTACCACAATTCATTCAGCCATTCACCAGTTGATGGACATATATGCAATTTCCTTTTTTTTTTTTCCACCACAAAGAGAGTTGCTACAAGTATTTTAGAACATATAGGTTTCCTCCCTTTTTTTGTAAACATCTTGGGAAAAAGACCTAGTAGTTGAATTGCTGGGTCAAAGGATACAGGCAGTTTAATAACTCTTTGGGCATAATTCCAGAGTACCCTCCAAAACGGTTAGATCATTTCACAGTTCCACCAACAGTGAATTAGTGTTTCAATTTTTCCACATCACTTTCAACATTTGTCACTTTCCTCTTCAATCATTTTAGCCAATCTGATAGGTTTGAGATGATGCTTCAGGATTGTTTTAATTTGCATTTTTCTGATCAATAATGATTTGGAGCATTTTTATATGAAAATGTGAATAACAAGGAATATATTATCTAAAAGACTTATAGATAGGTAAACAATTTATGAATCAACAACAGATAGAGAGTGTTGTGAGGGGTAAAATGGATAATTTCTAAACCATTAATTTTTTTTTTAAAGAACAACTGAAATAAATGTGGCCAAGATCAGAAGGAAAGCAGAAAATAGAAAAAACAACTTTAATGGTTTCTCAGATAAAGGTCTCATATCTCAAATATGTAAAGAACTTTGTCAAATCTAAAAGAATATAAGTCATTACTCAATTGATAAATGGTCAAATGATATGAAAGGATATGAAAGTACTTTAGTATCTTTGCCAAGAAAACCCCAAATGGGGTCATAAAGAATCAGACATGACTGGAATGATGGAACAACAGCAACAGTTAAATAGATAAATATATCTAAAAATAAAATTTAGTTATATAGGCTTATATAAAGACTTGTCTATGTGAATATATAGACAGATAGATGAATATAAAGCAGGATATATTTGCATATTGTACACTTTTTTCTTTTATTCTTTTAATAGAGAGGTTGAGTGGTACTAGAGATTAATAATACTATGTGCAATTTTGGATGAGGTTGCTCTGTTATTGATTTTACTGCCATAAAAACTCTCAGGTCCAATCTTCTCATTTAGAACATGGGGAAACTGAGGTTTAAAGATGTTAAATGAGTAGTCCATCATCATGAAGATAATGTATCAGAGGAAGAACAATATTAAGAAAATAATTGCTTTGTAGAGTGTTCTGGATTTGTTTAATTTAATTGAAAGGTTTGTGTAAGTCAATTAGTAAAAAACATTTAAATCTTTGTGTCTCTGTGTTACTTCTAATTTGGGGGGGGTTCCCTTTTCATTGTCTCTATGATTCAATAGTATATAAATATGTTCTCGTGCCATAATTTATTAGTCATTCCCCATTTACTGGACATTCATTTTGCTTCCTTTGTGGGTTAAAGTAAACAGAATTACCAAGCTCTTATGAAAGATCTTTCCTATTCTTTAGCATCATTAGCTCAGGTGACCAACTTTTTTGAAATCTTCTCTTTTAGCAGGTGAAGGTCACTCCCTCCCTTTCCATCATCTCCCTTTTGCATCACTGTATTGCTGGCACACCATTAAGGCTGCTGGGATCCCTGTGTCATCTGTGACAATTGGATGACTATGGAAAGAAAGAAAAGAGTGACATATTTTGATGGTTTCTCTGTTTTGCAAGAGCTAATGATGACAGGCAAGTCAATCTTGTGGAGAAGGATGGAGCAGTGTCTCCTTCATCGTCAAAACAGACAAGGGACTCAGTCTAGAGGATATGTGAACCAGGTTTAAGTGGACTTAAATGAAGAGGGAGCAGAGCTGTTCTGACCTGGGGAATTCTCCAACAGTTCTGGTCCCACTAGTGAGTTATAGACACTATTCTGAGGAGATACTACAAAGGGAGACTAAGAAATGGAGCTATTTGGAACCTCATTATATCTATTTTTACCCATCAAGTCACCCAGACTTCATCACTGTTGAGCTCCTTTCAGAAAGTAAAAGGCAAGAAATTCACTGTTTCATCACGCAGGAGATTTGGGGGAAAACGGTATGACAGGGAGCAACTCTGCTTTTGAGGCCATTATTTCTCTCCCAAAGAATCAGTTTTAACCTGGGGCTGGGATTCTGTGTGTGTGTGTGTGTGTGTGTGAATGTGTGTGTTTGGGAGAGGCAACGACACGGAGAATGTGTGGGAGAATAGAAGAGAAATGTGGAAATCTTAAGCTCTCAAGACATTTCTGAGAAGAGCCCAGGGTATGCGCCTGACACCAAGACACTGTATACTCCATTCTTGTAATTGGACAAGAGAGAGCGCTTGTCAGAGGAGACTGAGGACTGGATGGATTCTTTTATTAATATTTTTAATGTATGGAATAAAACAAGCGCTTCCATAACATAGTATAATAACAAAAATATCTCTGCCCATCAAAGTACAAATCTGTTATGTGAAACGATGGCTTTTAAGTTCAGAATGGGAAAGATTTGCTGCCTATGGTCACAAAGGTGACAAATGGTAGCTGGAAACTGAACCCAGTTCTTTGGCTCCAAATCCATTATGTTTGTTTTATTACATAACACTGGATCATATAACATTACTTTATTCATTTCTCCAGGAGGAAAAAATTGGCATTTGAGAGATTTAAGAATACATAACTACCCAAAATGCAACAATGCAATAAAACAGACATGTATTATGTGCTAGCTGTATGCAGGAGAGGTGCTGCATAGGGAGAATATTGAGGTGAATAAGACATAATCCCAATCTTCATGAAGTTTCTTGCCTCCTGGAGAGAGGCAATGCCTTAGCACAGTACCTTGCACACACTAAGGGGTTCTTAAAGGCTTGTTGAATGACCTTGCATGCAGAGACAACAGAAAATGAGATTAGATTTCAAGGCAATGGTTGCTTAAACTTAAGTTGGGTTTGAGAGCCCCACAAATATAAAAGAGCTTCTGAATTTTGGGGTTCATGGAGGGACTGAGGAGCTCTGTTCCATTCTTTACTTTACTTTACTCAGCCTCTGAAGGCTAAATCTCTAAGTCCAGTCAAGGGGTGAGGGAATATTTGCTGCTCCACTTGTGGTCTACAGAGAGATTGGATCAATAGGCATTTTAAACCCAGCTTAACTTTGTGGATCCATGTTTAATGGCCGAGAAGGTGAGGGTGGGAGTGGGAGGCAGGAATCATTGGGCTCTCTGGCCTTCTGTTATACTTGTAGGGATGTGCAGAATATTTAGCCCCAGGCCCAATCCCTCGCTAACCTCATAGATTTCTATTATCTCCTGCCTTTGAATATATATATATATATATATATATATATATATATATATATACATATATATATACAAATATATATACACAAAATTATATATATATATATATATACACACACAAAATTTATATAGGTATATAAATACATATACACAAAATTATATATATATATGTATATACACATGCATACATATGTGTCTATGTATGTATATCTAGACCTAGATGTAATCTTTTCTTTCCTGGGGATATTCAGTAACTACAGACACTTTCTTTAGTTGGGTTACTCTCTTGTGGGGCAGCATAAGAACTTTAAATGGCCTTCCCTTTCCCCCCTGCCATTCCTTTTGTCCCAGTGAGCAGCTAATCAGCCCTAGTGTCTCATGCCATGACCGAGATTCACAAAGTAACAGCTGGAATCAGTACCAGGTCAAGGATAAGCTCTTTTTCCTCTTCTTCATCTAATATTTTTGTAACTCTCTCAGGTTTCCAAAGAGCTTTATATGTGTAATCTTATTTCATCCTTGCAGCAGATTTGTCCTCATTTAAGAAATGTGGAAACTAAGACTGAGAGAGGCAAGGAACTTGCTCAGGCTCACAGTGGGAAGGATTCAAGGTCAGGCTTCTCGGTCTCCTCGTCCCCTTGAGTCTACTTCCCTTGTAACTACCCCTTCCTCCTGCCCTTCTCTCTGGGGCACAGTTTCCTCTAGACATTAAGGATTTGGACTCCATGGTATCTCAGAGCCCTTACAATTCTTTCTCTCTATGCAGTTTCCTCTGCTCCCAAATAGGGGTTTTCCATTTATGTGATTCCCAGAGCACTGGCTCTGCTCCTTTACAAAATAAATTGCCCTATTCAAGACAAGCGACTTTTCTGAGCCTCAGTTTCCCTATATTCAAAACAATGATAATACTGGATGTTCTGCCTGCTTCACATGGATGCTAGGATGCCTAAATGAGATACTGTATGTGAAAGAGCTGCCTGAATATAAGTTATTATTACTCCTTTTTGATGCATTCTGGTAATTTCCAATGATGGAGCTACATTTTCTGAGGAAAGTGTGTCAGCCAATTGACTGTTCTTTATTTTGCCTAGAAACGAACTAATTTAATACTGTCTTGGAATATTCCAAGAAGAGAAATTCAAATGATTTAAATAGTGCCCATTGCCAGGGAGATGGCTGCTGTTTGTTGATCTGTCAGAGGCTGCAGGCACAGGGCTCAGATGAAATTTCCGAGATAAGGTAACTGGAGGATTTCTGAGAACTGTTTGCTCTGTGATGGAAAATATGCCCAGGAAACAACTTTTTAGTAAGCTATTGAATTAGAAGCAGCTGAAATGGATGGGTCTTGTCCTCAGGAAAATCAAGAATATTCAGTCATTATCTATGTGAGCTTGTGTGGTTGGGAGTTTTTGATCAGAAACTGTATTATGGTTTTTTAACTTGGACTTTCAAATTCTAATCTCAGGTAAGGTCTCTCTGCAGTGTCACAGAATCTCTCTGAATAGGAAAGGAGCTCAGTAGGGAAGGAGGGTGGTAGAATCTACTCCAATATTTAGCTGAAGAGAAAGTCAGCCTTAATGTACCCAGTTGGAACAATAAAATCGTTCACAAAAATTTGGAAAACAGCTTAATAAGAATTGGAATAAGATTAATAGTAAAGACATAGTAAGTAAGCACAGACCTCCATACCACTTCCTGACAGCCTCCATATTATGTCTTCTGTTTTCTAGCTATCATCTTCATCTCCCTCCCACTGGAAACTTGGATTCTGTCCCTAGGTCTCCAAGCTCTTATAGGTGAGTTTTCACATTATTTTAAGGGAACCCAGACTTCCAAGCTATTTCTCGGAGGTCTCCTCAACATGCTACTGCTTATATTCTTCTAACCTACCACCCTTGTTTCCAGTATCACTCTTAAGTATTGTCTAATTACATTCTAAAAATGTACCCTACTTGAAGATTAAGATATTTTTGTTTGATTGTAATTTTTTCTCCAGCATTTAGCACAGTGCTGGACACATAGTAAGGGTTAATGATGCTCTAATTTTATGTCTGTCTGTCTGACTATCTATCTATCTAAATTTTGATCAACCAATTAATTGATAATTTATAACAGAAAATGGTTTACTGTTGAATGGAGCTTATGAAATGATTAAGTTCCAAAAATGGAATCTGAAGACCTGCCATGGTTGATATCTACAGGAACTAAGACAACAATATATTGCCAAAAGAGCACCAAATAAGTGGATGGATCAAGCAAAATTATTTGAGGAAATAAATCAGATTATGGTGGTAATTTGTGACCAAATCATTAGCACCATAAATAATAGAAAGATTGTTTTAAAAAAAAACTTAGTATTCAATATAGTTCATGTAAGAAAATGGCAGAAACATATTGCAGGCTATAAAAATTTAGGACTTAACAAATGCAAAAAGACATGACCTGGTAGCTAGAATATCATATCAGCAATTTTCTTTTTTTTTTCTCAGACTGAGAAATTTTCCTAATACAAACATTTACCTGAAAATGTCTTGAAGACTTCAACTAGGAAGTGTTATTGAAGCTGTATCTATCACAGACTAAAATATGACCCAGATCCTTCCTTTACCACCAGTATACTATTGATCCTTAAACCATAAGAATAAAGTTGTTGTTGTCATTACTATTATTAATAGCTAGCATTTAAAAATATGTTCCCCAATTACCAAAATGAATTTTTAACATTTATTTTTTTTTTATTTTACATTTTCTTCCCTTAGAAGGTAGTCTTTTGATATCAGTTATGCTGAAGCTGAAATTTGAATATTTTGGTTAATGAATGGGGAGATGAGACCCATTGGGAAAGACCCAAATGTTAGGAAAGATAAAAAACAAAAAGATAAGGGCATGGCAGAAGATGATACAAATAGTGTCATGGAAACAATGAACATGAATTTGGTCAGACTTTGAGAAATAATGGAGGATAGGAGGGCCTGGATTGTCCACAAAGAGTCAGAATAACAACAACATACATATGTACTCATTCAAAATATATTTACAAATTAATCATGTTGTGAAAGAAAACAGACCAAAAAACCACATACAAATAAATAAAGTGAAAAATTGTTTGTTTTCATCTATGTTCAGACTCCAATTCTTTCTCTGAAGGTGTATAGCATTTTTCATCATGAATCCTTGGAAACTGTCTTGAATCATTGTATTACTGAGAATCACTAAGCCATTCTCAGTTTATCTTTGTCTAATATTGCTGTTCCTGTGTACACTGTTCTCCTCATTCTTCTTATTTCACTTTGCATCAAAGCATATGTTGTTCCACTTTTTTTCTGAAACCATCCTGTTCATCATTTATTACAGCACAATTTCATTCCATCACAATCATATACTACAGTTTGTATAACCATTCCAAAGTATTAGTCGTTTCTATTTCTTTGCCACTACAAAAAGAGCTTATATAAATATCTATGTACAAACAAGTCCTTTTTTCTTTTAAAAAATCTCTTTGGGATACAGACCCAGTAATATCATTGCTGGTCAAAAGTTATGTACAGATTTATAGCCCTTTGGACATAGTTCTAAAATGTTCTCCAGAATTGCTGGATCAATTCACAAGTCTTCCAACAGTGCAATTATGCCCCAATTTCCCCACATCTCTTCCAACATATGTCATTTATTTTTCTGTCACATTAATGAATCTCTTAGGTGTGAGATGATACCTCAGAGTTATTTTAATTTGTATTTCTCTAATCAAAATTATTTAGAACCTTTTTAATATGATTATATATAGCTTTGATTTCTTCATCTTGAAATTGCTTGTTCATATCATTTGACCATTTATCAATAGAAGAATGATTCATATTCTTATAAATTTGGCCATATATAAGTATAAATATAAATATATATATTTGAGAAATTAGGTCTTTATCAGGCATATATGCTGCAAAAGTAAAAAGACAGATTTCTGCTATCCTTCTAATCTTAACTATGTTGACTTTATTTGTGCAAAAATATTAACTTAATGCAATCAAAACAATCCATTTTACATCTCACAATGCTCTCTATCTCTTTTTTGGTCATTAATTCTTCACATCCATAAATCCAACAGGCTATTTCATGATCCCTAATTTCTTTATGGAATCACTTTTTATGTTGAGATTCTTGGTACCTTTGAAGAAAGCAGTCTCAATTGAATGATGATACCTGAAGCCAGAAGAGGGTAAAAGAAAAGGCAATGCAGACACCTATTGTAGATTCTCCTTTCAGGAAATTTAGCCACAGAGGGAAGGAGAAATATGGGATAATAGCTAATAGATATCAACAGATCAAGGGAGGTTTTTTTTTTGTTTGTTTGTTTTGTTTTTTTAAGGATGGGAGATTTGGGAATGTTTGTAGGGAGTAGGAAAGGAGATAGTAGACAAGTGAGAAAGTGGGGATGATAGAGGGGGCAATCTACTAGGGAAGAAAAGGTTGAATAGCATCACTTATATGAATGCAAAAGGATTTGACTTAGTTAATCCCTCTACATTCATCTAAAGTGGTTAGGGAAAGGTCACTTCAAGAGACAGGGGTGAAGGAAGAGATAGTGGCAAAAGGCATCCACTGATGTTAGATGAAGAGAAACAGAGAAGAAAGAGCTTTTTGCAAATGGGTCAATTTTGTCCCAATAAAACATGAGGAAAGTTTCTCAACTGCAGAGGTAGAGATATAGGAGCAACTCAGAGATCTGAGGCGGGATAAGAAGGATTAGAAAATCAGCTGCCATAATTAGGATAGTGAGTTGATCAGAGAGCTATAGAAAAATTGTCTTGTAGCATTGAGGGCTCAATTGAGGTTCTGTAAAATAAAATTATAGTAGATACAATCAGTATGGTTTTATGATTTTTTCTGTCTTCACTCATCAGCACAAACATAGAAGCATTGTGAGCATTTGGAGCATTGTGGGAATGCTCCAAAACTGATGTTGAACAAGATCAGAGATATAATGAGGATGTATTGATTGGCTGATTCACTTTAGAAATACTTGTATGTCAGAACCAACCTTCAAAATGACCTCAGAATCTATCAAAATCTTGCAAAATCCTAAAGCTTATCTGTTCTAACATATTTTCTGGAGTAGAGATGGCCTATGTCATCCATTAGTGCAATATCATAATAAGACAACTCAGTAGTGTGCTCAGTTGTATCCACCATCCATTACTAGCAGTTTCTGACTTTTCAGTCACCATTGTGATAGATAATTCTTGGTATATCACAAAATCTATCCCCAAATTCTATGTAGATGTTTCCAGGAATCAGAAATTATTTCATTTATAACAAGTCTTATCAATGAAGGTTCCTTATTATATCTTCCCATATATACTTCCCTGGGCAGGACCAGCTTGCCTAATTCTTGAATTGGTTCCTTGGCTGCCCCATTGAAATTCATTAACAAACATTGATTAAAACCCTACTAAATTCTGTGAACTATGTTAAGTGCTGGAGTTACACAGACAAATGCCCATCTATGCCCACACAGATAAGTGAATAGAGGAATTAAGAAGAAAAAAAAGGTAATCAGTGAAATGTAGGCAGAAGCACTAATAATGAGAGTGGGGAGTGAATCAGGGACGTCTTCTTAAGGAAAGTGACTTCTGAGGTCATTACTGAAGGGAGTAAGGGGTTCCAAGAGGCTGAGGCAAAGAAGGAAGACATTCTAACTATGAAGGGCAGAAATGTGTCAGAGAGAGATAATGATGGTGCATGAGGTTGCTTTGTTGGCAAAGAAGACCATAGATTCCCAAAGGAAAGTAGATTTTTGAAAGTATGTGATGATTAGAGATGATCATTATAGGGACATAAAGGCTCAAAGCCACTTATTCCAACCCATAACTTAGAAGAAATCCCCTACAGGACAACCCATCATGTCCAAAGTTGGGAGGCTAGATTGGCTCCCATTCCTTTGGAGAACTCTCCTGTTTGTTAGGAAGCTTTTCCTTAATCATGCCCAGAGGGAGAAAGAGTTGTGTCCTTACTAATGGAGCAGCACCAGGGCCCTCACATCTTTCTCTCTGTTTTGGCTGATTCCCAGGTGGGCTTTGCGTAGGCAGTGAAACATGGTGGGCAGGGCAGTGGTGGTAGGATCTGCTTTCAGTAATGGCCACACACATGTCACGGGAACAAGCTCTGTTTGACATCCCTGTTGGAACCTGCCAAGTTCAAGAAAGGAAGGGTCACTCTGAAGCTCCTGTTCTGTCCATGATGGGAAGAAATAATACAGTTGGAAAGGTAATGAAAATGGAGATTTGTCCCGATTGCCATAAAAATGTTCATTGAAGCCTTGGCAGCTAGAAAAAGAGTGAGAATGTTTTTTAAAAGGGTCAAAGAATTGAGATAAAACAAGGTAATTAAATTAGGCTGTATGTCCATATTAATATAGAGAAATGCTTTTGCTTCTATATCAGAGAAGACCCATAATTCCCAGGGTCAGGCTCTTCTCTGTAGTAAGATCTCTCTCACTGGATTAGCCTTTGGAGCCTTTTCTTCTGTATATTTGCAGGAAATTCTGGCCAGGTCATGCTGCTGGGTCTCTTATGCAGTGAGCTTCCAGTTACTGGCGAGCTCTACCATCCTTATCACTCTTGATACAGAGAAGTTACTTTTGCTCGTAAAGCCCCGGGAATTTTATTGGAACCAAAGGACCCCAGGAGCTGGGAGAAGTAGGAAGTTATCTCCCTTATTCTCTCCAATAGATCTGGGTCACTATGTCTCAGTTGGAAAGAACTGAAGGGTGATTGAGGGAACAGAGAAGGGGAACTTCCCTGAATGTCTCAGGATATTATCCTGGATAGGATGCTCATCTCAAGGCTTCCAGTGAAATCTCTTTGGGGCAATCACATTTGCTCTTTCTACCATATTAGACTCTGAATGCTACTTGACAATACAGTTGCCTTTTCCTTGGTTCCTCAGTAGACTTTTCTCAATAGAGCTCAGGCCTACTTAGGGTCTTAGAGAACTCTCTACTGGGAGTTCAGTGTAATATCCCATAGCTAGTGTGTATCTCAGACAGTGTTGAACCAAATTATCTTGGTCCTGAAGCTTGAATCTCTCTACTTTGCTTCATCATCTCTTGGCAAAATGACAATTTAAGCCATCTACTCCTGAACAGAATAGACTGTACATAACATTTCTCCCCACAACCGTCCTTGGCAGTGCAAATTTTATCAAAAAAGGAAATTGAGACTTAGGAACAAAATTAGCTATAGTCACAAAAAAGTCTATTGGAGGTAGATCTTCCAAACCTGTATTCTTACACAGGACAGTGGTCTTTCATTTCTACCGTGCTGGCTCTTCCAAGGGGTTTCCTATTATTTAGGTTTGCTTCCCACTACAATCTCCAAAGATAAACCAAGGACAGAGACTGACACTTTGGCTCTGGCTTGGAAACTTTGATTTTTCACATAAGAGAAGGCAAGGAGAAGCTTGTACCAGACACAAGAGTTTGATTATCCTTGAAACCACCTGGGACTAACAGCTCCTATTGAAGCCTGTTCTCTTCCTCACTTAAATCAGAATGCAACATAGTGCTTAGTGGAGACCCTGCCAACCTGTAAATATGACAGAGCTACTGATGCTAAAATTATCTCCAAGCAGGAGATGCATCTGGAAAAATGCCTTCCCACGGCATGCTCACCATGAGATGTAAACATGGCAAATGGGGGAAGGATCATGTTTTGTGACTTCCTGGTACTTTCAGATAAGAGATGGTTAAGAGGAAAGATCATTGTAGGGAGAATTTTTTTTTTCCCTACTCAATTTGCTCTACAATCTTGCTTCTTGTTCCAAATTAGGCCAATTGGAGGAAGACCTGGGAGCTTGCTCCTCATCTTCATAATCCATTTAAAAACTAGGAAAAAGTAGAAAGAAGAAAGGAGAATTGTAAACAGCACAGGTATGTTGCCTTGGCAAAAGGCCAAATGACTTATATGCAACAGATGGGCTCCAACAGCTTCTCTGGAAATCTGTGACCAGGTCTCCAAAACAGAGGGAGAACTGCTCAGTATTGAATCACAAAGAAAATTACTCATTTATAGTTGTTTGTTTCAAGACTTATTAAAAATTTAGATCTGGCTTCCTGGGTTCCCAGGTCCTTAAACAGAAATGGAGAGGATTTTGGACAACTGTCAGTGTGCACAAAGGATTAATTTCAGTGCTGGTGAGGGTACAGCAGAGAGCAGGGAAGATGATTAATGGGCTGGGAAATAAAACGTAGAAGTATTCAGAGTGGGAACAATTTAGCAGGGCCCCAAGGAATGTGAGAGAGAAGCAAGTGTTATTTGGTACAACAGAAGTGATACCGCAGACACCAGCAAGGAATAAAGCTTCCTGCAGTGACTGGGGCAACAGACAAACACTAAAAGGAAAAGAGATGAAATAATTTTCCAAGAAACTTGATCTTGCCATTACCCACTTATTCCACTTTCATGTTTATGAACTCCACAATTCCCTTAACTAATTATAATTTTTTATCATTCAATCTTCAATTCAATTCAATGCCTCATGATGCCGAACTAATCCATTAGACAGTGACCTCTTTGATAGAAGGGACTGTTGTTTATTTTTAATTTTGGTTTTAGCTTTTCTTTGTGTTCCCAGAACTTCACATATTACCTGGCAAATAATAGGTCATTGATTGATGAAGTTTTTCATCCTCAACATGCCCTGAATTTCATGCCCCCTCTCATCTCTGTTCTTTCGTTCCCAAGTCAGCAACTTTGCTCTAGATCTATTTTTTATTGTATCTTGACCCTTCCATGAACCAAGTCAGCTTCATACTATTATATACCCTCTTATCCCTCCCTACCAGGATACCAGTGAAACCCTAGAGCCTGATGACGCTCACCATTGGCCTCTTTTGTTATTGAACTGAACATAAATAAATCACAAAATTTTGCTAACTGATTTAGTCATTTAGACATCTTTTTTTCAAGAAAACAGAAAAGAAAACTTCAGATCTCTTAGAACCAATATTGTAAAGACAACTAAAATGACAAAATGTTAATTATGTAAAAATCAAAGGTGGTCATAGAATCCACTTCTTAAAATAACCTCCCAAATAAAATTAAAAAAAAAAATCTGGAACTCCTACTTCAAAGGAACTAAAGCTGTAAGGATCCAGAAAGAAAGAATTTGAGTACCAAGGAAAAAAATATGGATCACATATGACCTAGAAGCCACCACTCTAAAGGAATAGACAGTTTGGAACATGATATTCCAGAAGGCAGAGAATTTTGCTTACAGAAAAAAAGGAAAAAACAAAACAAAATAAAAACTTACCTCCAAAAACATATTTAATCCTACAGTGGGAAAAATGATATTCAATGTTTATTTCATTGTTCCACATACTCCTGTGAAAAACATGAGAGCTGCATAGAAACTTTGGAATTCAAACACAAGAATTAAGAGAAACACAGAAAGGCAAAAATAATGAACTATCATAAAGTACCAAGCAAGGATAAACTGTTTACAATCAAATATGGAAAGATAATGCATAATGTCTCTTATGAATTTTATTGCCTTCAAGGGTCACAGAAAAATTCCAATTAGACATAGGACACAGAAGTGTTTCTATTATGTTGGTGATATCAAGAAATTGAAAAGTAGAGCAAGAGGAATATAGTGAGAGAGACAGAAAAGACAGGATATTTAGGAAATTATCTCACAAAATTGAGATACACAAGTAGAAGTAAATATAAATAAGAAGGGAGGGGTGAAGAGAACATATATCGGTTAAACTTCATTGTCACGTCAATTGGTTAAAGGAGTGAAGAATGTACATGTACAAATCATACATTTCATTCACAGAAGAGAAAAAGGAAAAAAGAAAGAAGGAAGAATTAGAGAGAGGACAGATGAAGGGAGGTATTAGTTCTAAGAAAAATAAATTCTAAAATTGTACAACATACTCGTGGCTCTCTGCAGTGCAGAACTGGAAATTTAGGGGATCCTCTTCAGCTGGGAAATAGCTGAACAAGTTATGGTATACAAATGGGATGTAACATTTTATTGTAAGAAAGGGATGGATTTAGAGAAATTTGAGAAAATTTTATGAAATGATTCAGAGTGAAGTGAGAAGAACTAGCAGAAAAATTCAAATAATGACAATAATATTGTAAAGACAAACAAAATGACAAAATGTCCATTACATAAAAATCAAAAGTCTTGGGAACTCTAATTCTTGCAATGAATGGCCACTATTCTAGAGGACTAAAGATGAAACACACTACCCAACTCCTGATAGAGATGTGAAAGTCTAAGAGTACAGAGTGAAACTTTTTGTTTACAAAGTCAATATGTAAATTTATTTTGCTTGATCACTCAATAGCTAGTTAACACAGTGATTTCATACTGTATGGATCAATGTTATATATAAGATCAAATGGAATATATTCTGGAATTAAAAACCCTTCATAACATTTCACATCCTAATTCTGCATTTTGATTCATTGTTTCTCATGCCTAAACTTTCCTCCCCCCTCATTTCCATCTCTTGGTTTTCTGGACCTCTTTGAAGAACAAGAAGAAGAAAAAAATTAACAAATAAACAACAACAACAAAAAAACAAAACCTGACCTAGTTGAAAGAGGTAGTCATGGAAACTGCATTTTGTTAAAAAGTATCATAGACAATGAAGTAATATCAAAAATTTTACAGCAAATTTTTCTGATAAAAGCTTCATTTCTCAAATATATATAGAAATGAGACAAATTTATAAACAAATCATTCCATAATTGATAGTCAAAATATAGGAACAGGCAGTTTATAAAAGAAAAAATCAAAACTATGTATGTTATTCAGTCTTTTTTTTCCATTCATGTCTGAGTCTTTGTGACCCCATTTATAGAAGAAGAAATCAAAGCTATGTATGTTATTCAGTCTTTTTTTTTCATTCATATCTGAGTCTTTGTGACCCCATTTCAGGTTTTGTTGGCAAAGATAGTGGAATGGCTTGCTATTTTATTCTTCAGCTCTTTTTATAGATGAGAAAACTAAGACCAAAAGGGTCCAGTGACTTGTCCAGGATTTAGATACCCAGTAAATGTCTGAGGACAGATTTGAACATTAGAAGATGAGTTTTCCTGACTCTAGACCCAGTACTCTATCCCCTGTACCACCTAGTTGCCCTACCTATTACACAATAAGCACTTAATAATTATTCTTTGTGTGCTTCCCTACAAGAAAGGAACCAGTTTCAGGGACCTCATTGTTGCACTCGATCTGGGTCAGAATGTCTTCCACAGACATTTAGCCCCTGCCTAGAAACTTAATGGAATAGAGAATTTATTTCTGCCTAGATTACACCATTCCATTTTTGGAGAGTTTTATGGATTAGGTCATTTTTCCTTATATGTAGTTGAAACTTCCAGGCATTAATCCTAATTCTGTCCCTGACATGAAGCTGAACAAGGGTGTTCTTTCTTCTACCACACAACCTGTCAAGTACTTCAATACAGTTATTATGCACGGCTAAGGTATGTCTGCTCCAGGTTCAATAACAATCAGTCAAACATGAAAAATGAATTAAGCACCTACTATGCGTTAAACATTGCTCTGAGCAGTAGGGATGTAAAGACTAAACTAAAGCCGTTCCTGCTGTCAAATAGCTTATATTCTACTAGAAGATATGATGTGTACAAGATATCAAAAATATCTTGTTTTTTGCTATACATTCAGCTATGAAACATTTTAAAATCTTAATCATTATCACCCACTATTATATGTGTTGTAGTTTGTCAGTGTCCTTTGAAAAATGTGGTGCCCAGAAATGAAGAGAACAACAGATGGATTTGATTAAGGTAGTTCACAGAAGGGTTAGGCTTTTTATCATCCTGCTCACCTTGGCACCATGCATTTCTTAATGCAAATTAAGACTTCATGCACCTTTTGGGGAGTGAGGGTTGGGGACAGTTCTATCACATTTTTCTCATGTTAGGATTGAAGTCCATTAAAAAAAAAAAAAAAACTTATCTTGATGTCTAAAGAAATTAAGGTGCATAAATGGAATGGAATATTACTATCATGTAAGAAATGATGAATCCTGAGAAACATGAAAAGATTTATATGCATTGATGCAGAATAAAGTAAGAAGAACTAAGAAAACAATTTATACATGAAGCTATATTCTAGAATTAAAGAACAAAATCTTCTAAGCATATGAGAAGATGTTTTCTCATTACTCCTTTGTGGCAGTGGCAGGACTACTAGTTTTGTTCAATGTATTAATTAACTTGACTGATTTTTTTCTTCTTTATTGTCTTTCTTTTTCCTCTTTTAAATATATTTTGTTATATGGAATGATTCTCAGGAGGAAGAAATAACTTGGTGGATGTTTAGAAGATATATAAAAGAAGATTTCAATAAAATAAAAACTTATCCAACTCCATTATGAAAACTTTTGTTTATCCCAACATGACTCCTCTATCTTTTTACTTGTGAAGATCATTATTTTGAGCCCCAGTTTGAATTTTGTACATGTTTATATTTATTAAAGCCTGTCTTATCAAATGTAACATTGTTCTTGCCTATTACATTTTAACCTAATTCTGTAGTTTAATATATTATTATTTCCTTTTATTGATATTGATATTATTGATTCCTTCTAATTTTATGATACCAAACAATTAGATGGCCATGCCTCTTATGGCTTCATATGAACTATTGACAAATATGTTGAAATAAGGCAAAAGGACAGAACTTCTCTATTTCTGTCTGTATCTATCTCTTTGTCTCTCAAAACTTAAAAAAGATATAAATGTTAAAATTTGTTTTTATATATAATTGGAGAAAAGTAATTTTTTCATTTTGATCTTATTTATTTTAACAAATATTTCATTTTTGTATTTGATTTATTTAATATATCCCTAGTTACATTCAAAATAAAATTCTATTACATTTGTTTTAATTTTTCTTTTTTTAGTTCTAGGTTTTCTCCCTTCTCCCTTATCCTCACCCACAATTAAGAAATCCCATGTGAAGTTATGCAAAATATTTCCATAAAAGTCAAGTTGTGAAAGAAAACATAGAGCTCACACTAATGAAAATAAAAGCCCTCAAGAAAAATTAAATCAAGAAAAACAGAGAGGGAGGGAGAGCCCTCATTTATCAACTGGGGTGTGGTTCAATTTTTTTATATATATAAATTTGATTCAGTTCCCTCTGTTTGAGAACTAGTCCTTATCAGAAAAACTTGCATCAAAATTCTTTTTACTGTTACTATTGCCAACAGTATTTTTCTTCATTTATTCTCTCTCCTTTTATCTTGTCCCTCCTCAAAAGTATTTTGGCACTAACAATCCCTCCCCAAATATGCCCTCTCTTTTATCATCCTCTCTCCTTTTCCATATTCCATTCCCATCCTATTTTCCTGCAGTATAAGATAGATTTCTATACTTAAAATGAGTTTCTATACTTACAATGAGTTTCCTCTTTGAACAAATTCTAATGAGAGTAAAGTTCACTCACTCATCTTCTCCTCTCCTCTCCCCTTCACTTTAAAAGCTTTTCTTGCCTTTTTTATCACAGATAATTTGCACTATTCCACTTCTCCCTTTCTCTTTCTCCTAGTACCTAGTTCATTTTACCCCTTCATTTCATCATTAAAAAAGATATAATTCCTTCATATACTCTGTCTATATATATTCCTAACTGTCATAATAATGAGAAATTTCTAGTGAGTGACAAGGGTCATCCTGTCATGTAAGGATATAAACAGATAGACTTTATTAAATCCCTTATGACATCACTTTCTTTATTGCCTCCTTATGCTTCTCTAAATCCCTCTATTTGAAAATCAAATTTTTGATTCAGTTCTGGTTTTTCATTATGAATTCTTGAACATTCTGTATTTCATTGAATGACAGCCTTTTCCTCTGAAGATTATACTCAATTTTACTTGTTAGGTGATTCTTATTTGTAATCCTAGGTCCATTGCTCTTTGGAATATCATATTCCAAGCCCTCTGGTCTTTTAATGTAGAAGTTGCTAAATCTTGTGTTATCCTGACAGCGGCTCTAGTATACTTGAATTGTTTCTGTCTGGATGTTTGCGATATTTTCTCCTTTACTTAGGAGTTCCAGAATTTGGCTATAATATTCGGCAATCTTTCAGGAGATCAGTGGATTCTTTCAGTTTGTATTTTAACTTCCCCAAGATAAAGATGCTGATATTTATTTTCTTAAAAAGAAACTGATACAACTTTATAGATAAATACAAAAGAAAACTGTAATGTTAAAGTATATCCAAATTGTAATGTGTAGATTTTGTTGAAAACTGTTTGTCGGGGGGCGGAGCCAAGATGGCGGAGAAGACACACGCGACTTTCTAAGCTCTTCTCTTACCCTCTTTATCAATATTATATCGAGCCTCAAAAATAGTCTTGACTGCTACAATTCGTAAAGATAAGAAGTAGAACAACTCACCGGCCAAAGAAAATCTGCAGTCTCGCCAAAAAAGGTTGGTTCCGGGGCCAGGGGGGAGATCGGCGCAGACAGGGAGAGAAATTAGGTTCCGAGGAGAGTCTCAAACCCAGGGTGAAGGCACAGATCTCAGCACAAGCGTGCAGCCCCAACCCGCAGTACGGGGCTTCTCCTTGGGGCAGTTGTGATCCTGCACAGCAGGAGGACGCAGCCCGGGTTAGCCTCCAATCTGCGCAGTGGGGAGCTCAGCTTGGGGCCATAGAGCTTTTCCAGGGCCGATTTGCATCAGGCAGAGACACTGGGGCAGAGTTCCAGGCCGTCTGCGGTCAGCTGCTAATACTCACAGTCCCACAAGAGGCTCCGGCCTGGGGCAGTGACACTTTCACCCCTTAGTCTCTAGCCGAGGGCAATCGATAATCCACTCAGCCCTACTAAGCAGTTTGATAGCTCGGCCAGTGCTGAATCCACTTCCTGTTGGGGGAAGGGAAAACTCTCACTCAGAGCACTCCCATACCTTGGAGCCGGAAATCGGTTTAAATCTTTCCCTGCTCTGCAGAGGAAGCTGGTAACCCCCTTGCCTAGGAGACCTACCCTAAAGGCTTTAAAACATGAATAAAAAGATGAAAAGAACGATGGACAGCTTCTATGCAGAAAAAGAGCAGGTCAGCAAACCTGAAGAGACCTCAAACAGCAAAAATGCATCAGACTGTCCTCCTTTACATAATGCTCTCATAGAAGAGACCATTAAAAGTCTCAAAAGAGAGTTAGAAGATAAATGGGGAAAGGAAAGAGAAGCCTTACAAGAGAGCAACAATTTCCTGAAATACGAATTGGAAAAAATAAAGAATTCACTAGAAAGTAGGATTTGTGAATTGGAAAAGACAAAGAACACGCAAAGATAGGATCGGTGGAATTGAAAAAGAAAAATTCACTAAAAAAAAATTAGTGAAATGGAAAAAAATTCCACAGACCAAAACAATACATTCAAAAACTCAATTGGACATATACAGAAAGAAGTAAAAAAAGCTAATGAAGAAAATAATTCTTTAAAAATTAGAACTGAACAAATTGAAACTAATGATTCATTGAGACAGCAAGAATCAGTCAAGCAAAAACAAAAAAATGACAAACTGGAAAAAACCATGAATTATCTACTTGCAAAAAACGACAGACTTGGAAAATAGATCTAGGAGAGATAATCTGAGGATTATTGGACTTTCCGAAAACTATGATGAAAAAAAAGAGCCTAGATACTATTTTACAAGAAATCATCAAAGAGAACTGCCCAGATGTAATAGAATCAGAAGGTAAAATAGGCATTGAAAGAATTCATCGAACACCTTCTGAAAGAAACCCTAAAATAAAAACCCCAAGGAATATTGTGGCAAAATTTCAGAACTATCAGATTAAGGAAAAATTTTACAAGCAGCCAAAAAAACCATTTAAATACCAGAGGTGCCACAATAAGATCACCCAAGATCTGGCTGCCTCTACATTAAAGGAAAGAAAGGGCCTGGAAATATGATATTCGAAAGGCACAAGAACTTGGGATGCAGCAAGAATAAACTACCCAGCTGAAGCTGAGCATCTTCTTCCTGGAAGAAGATGGACATTTAATGAAACAAATGAATTCCATTTGTTTCTGAAGAAAAAACCAGAACTAAACAAAAAATTTGATCTCCAAGAATAGAACTCAAGAGATGCACAAAAGGTAAAAATAACTCTTTGAGAATTGTATTTCTGTTGTGGATATACAAAAAGAATACATGTATAATTTGATTGTACTGATATAACATAAAAAAGGGAAGTAGATATGGAAAAGGGATGATGGCAGAATAAGGTGGGAAGGAGGATAAAAGAGGGAAACCACATCCCACAAAAGAGGCTAAGGAAACTTATCATATCTGAGGGAATTTAGAGAGGGGGAGGAACATTGTGTGAATCTTACTCTCATCAGAGTTGGCTCAAAGAAAAAATAATTGACATTTGTTTTAGAGAAAATTCTCTCTCGCCTCATTAAAAACGGGGGAGAGGAAAAGGGAAAAGAAAAGAGTAATAAGGGAAGGAAGGGAGAAAGACTCAAAGGGGGGGAGGGATTATAAAGAGGATAAGTATCGTGATACAAGAGGGTATAAGTTTAAAAGGGGAAAGAGGATTGGGGAGGCAAGAATAAGTAAAGCACAATCTGGGGTTATTAGGATGGCAGGAAATACAGATTTAGTAATTCTAACCGTAAATGTGAATGGGATGAACTCCCCCATAAAGAGGGAGGCAGATAGCAGACTGGATCAAAAGTCAGAACCCTACAATATGTTGTTTACAAGAAACACATTTAAAGCAGGGGATACATATAGAGTAAAGGTAAAAAGGCTGAGCAAAATCTATTATGCTTCAGGTGAAGTCAAAAAGCAGGGGTAGCATCCTTATCTCGATCAAGCAAAAGTAAAAAATTGATCTAATTAAAAGAGAATAAGGAAGGAAACTACATCCTGCTAAAGGGTAGCATAAACAATAGCAATATCAATATTAAACATATATGCACCAAGTGGTATGGCACTCAGCTTCCTAAAGGAGAAGTTAAGAGAGTTGCAAGAAGAAATAGACAACAAAACTGTAATAGTAGGAGATCTCAACCTTGCACTCTCAGAATTAGACAAATCAAACCACAAAACAAATAAGAAAGAAATTAAAGAAGTAAATAGAATATTAGAAAAAATTAGGTATGTTGGATCTTTGGAGAAAATTGAATGGAGATAGAAGGGAATATACTTTCTTCTCAGCAGTTCATGGAACCTATTCAAAAATTGACCATATATTAGGACATAAAGACCTCAAAATTAAATGCAAGAAAGCAGAAATAGTAAATGCTTTCTTTTCAGATCATGATGCAATAAAAACTACATTCAACAAAAAATTAGGGGGAAATAGACCAAAAGTAATTGGAAACTAAACAATCTCATCTTAAAGAATGATTGGGTGAAGCAGCAAATTATAGATACAATTAATAATTTCACTCAAGATAATGACAATGATGAGACATCATACCAAAATTTGTGGGATGCAGCCAAAGCGGTAATAAGAGGGAATTTTATATCCTTAGAGGCTTACTTGAATAAAACAGAGAAAGAAAAGATTAATGAATTGGGCTTGATAACTAAAAACTAAAAAAGACCAAATTAAAACCCCAATCAAATACTAAATTGGAAATTCTAAAATTAAAAGGAGAAATTAAAATATTGAAAGTAAAAAACTATTGAACTAATTAATAAAACTAAGAGTTGGTTCTATGAAAAAGCCAATAAAATAGATAAGCCTTTGGTAAATCTGATTAGAAAAAAGGAGGGAGGAAAATGAAATTAGTAGTCTTAAAAATGAAAAGGGAGAACTTTCCACCAATGAAGAGGAAATTAGAGAAATAATAAGGAGTTATTTTGCTCAACTTTATGCCAATAAACTTGATAACCTAAGTGAAATGGATGACTACCTCCAAAAATATAGACTTCCCAGACTAACAGAGGAGGAAGTAAATTGCTTGAATAGTCCCATTTCAGAAAAAGAAATAGAACAGGCAATTAAACAACTCCCTAAGAAAAATCCCCAGGACCAGATGGATTTACATGTGAATTTTACCAAACATTTAAAGAACAATTGGCCCCAATGCTATATAAATTATTTGATAAAATAGGGAATGAAGGAGTCCTACCAAATTCCTTCTATGACACAGACATGGTACTGATACCTAAACCAGGTAGGCTGAAAACAGAGAAAGAAAATTATAGACCAATCTCCCTAATGAATATTGATGCTAAAATCTTAAATAAGATATTAGCAAAAAGACTACAGAAAATCATCTCCAAGATAATACACTATGATCAAGTAGGATTTATACCAGGAATGCAGGGCTGGTTCAATATTAGGAAAACTATCAATAATTGGCCATGTTAATAACCAAATTAACAAAAACCATATGATCATCTCAATAGATGCAGAAAAAGCATTTGATAAAATCCAACATCCATTCCTATTAAAAACACTTGAGAGTATAGGAATAAATGGACTTTTCCTTAAAATAATCAGCAGCATCTATTTAAAACCATCAGTAAGCATCATATTAATGGAGACAAACTGCAACCATTCCCAATAAGATCTGGAGTGAAACAAGGTTGCCCACTATCACCGTTACTATTTAATATTGTATTAGAAACACTAGCTATAGCAATAAGAGCTGAGAAAGAGATTAAAGGAATAAGAATAGGCAATGAGGAAGCCAAATTATCACTCTTTGCCGATGACATGATGGTATACTTAGAGAACCCCAGAGATTCTGCTAAAAAGTTATTAGAAATAATCCACAACTTTAGCAAAGTTTCTGGTTATAAAATAAACCCACATAAGTCATCAGCATTCTTATATATCACTAACAAAATCCAACAGTCAGAGTTACAAAGAGAAATTCCATTTAAAGTAACTACTGATAATATAAAATATTTAGGAATCTATCTGCCAAGGGAAAATCAGAAACTTTATGAGCAAAATTACAGACCACTTTTCACACAAATTAAGTCTGATCTAACCAATTGGAAAAATATTAAATGCTCTTGGATAGGACAAGCAAATATAATAAAGATGACAATATTACCTAAACTAATCTATTTATTTAGCGCTATACCAATCAGACTCCCAAAAAACTATTTTAATGACCTAGAAAAAATAACAACAAAGTTCATATGGAAAAACAAAAGGTCAAGAATTTCAAGGGAATTAATGAAAAAAAAATCAAATGATGGTGGCTTAGCTGTACCAGATCTAAAATTATATTATAGAGCAGCAGTTACCAAAACTATTTGGTATTGGCTAAGGAATAGATTAGTTGATCAGTGGAATAGATTAGGTTCAAGGGATAAAACAGTCAACAAATATAGCAACCTAGTCTTTGACAAACCCAAAGTTCCCAGCTTTTGGGATAAGAACTTACTGTTTGATAAAAATTGCTGGAAAATTGGAAACTAATATGGCAGAAACTAGGCATTGATCCATACTTAACGCCGTACACCAAGATAAGGTCAAAATGGGTTCATGACCTAGGCATAAAGAATGAAATTATTAATAAATTAGAGGAACATAGGATAGTTTACCTCTCAGACCTGTGGAAGGGAAGGTCTTTATGACCAAAGCAGAACTAGAGATCATTACTGATCACAAAATAGAAAATTTCTGATTATACCAAACTGAAAAGTTTTTGTACAAACAAAACTAATGCAGACAAGATTAGAAGGAAGCAATAAACTGGAAAAATATTTTTACAGTCAAAGGTTCTGATAAAGGCCTCATTTCAAAATATATAGAGAAGTAACTCTAATTTATAAAAAATCAAGCCATTCTCCAATTGAAAAATGGTCAAGTGATATGAACAGACAATTCTCAGATGAAGAAATTGAAACTATTTCTAGTCATATGAAAAGATGCTCCAAGTCATTATTAATCAGAGAAATGCAAATTAAGACAACTCTAAGATACCACTACACACCTGTCAGATTAGCTAAGATGACAGGAAAAAATAATGATGATTGTTGGAGGGGATGCGGGAAAACTGGGACATTGATGCATTGTTGGTGGAGTTGTGAAGAATCCAACCATTTTGGAGTAGTTTGAACTATGCTCAAAAAGTTATCAAACTGTGCATACCCTTTGACCCAGCAGTGTTACTACTGGGATTATATCCCAAAGAGATTATAAAGAAGGGAAAGGGACCTGTATGTGCACGAATGTTTGTGGCAGCCCTTTTTGTAGTGGCTAGAAACTGGAAACTGAATGGATGTCCATCAGTTGGAGAATGGCTGAATAAATTGTGGTATATGAAAATTATGGAATATTACTGTTCTGTAAGAAACGACCAACAGGATGATTTCAGAAAGGCCTGGAGAGACTTACACGAACTGATGCTGAGTGAAATGAGCAGGACCAGGAGATCATTATATACTTCAACAAATACTAGATGATGACCAGTTCTGATGGACCAGGCCATCCTCAGCAATGAGATCAACCAAATCATTTCTAATGGAGCAGTAATGAACTGAACTAGCTATGCCCAGAAAAATAACTCTGGGAGATGACTAAAAACCATTACATTAAATTCCCAATCCCTATATTTATGCACACATGCATTTTTGATTTCCTTCACAAGCTAATTGTACAATAATTCAGAGCCTGATTCTTTTGTACAGCAAAATAATTGTTTTGGTCATGTATACTTATTGTGTATCTAAGTTCTATTTTAATATATTTAACATCTACTGGTCATCCTGCCATCTAGGGGAGGGGGGGGGGGGGTAAGAGGTGAAAAATTGCAACAAGAGGTTTGGCAATTGTTAATGTTGTAAAGTTACCCATGTATATATCCTGTAAATAAAAGGCTATTAAATAAAAAAAAAAAAAAAAAAAAAAAAACTGTTTGTCTCTGTTGGTATCTCATTGTACTTTGCTTTTTGTTGTAGCAGAAAATGTTAACATTTTGTACTATTGTATCCAGTACCATACTTGAAGTTGTCATCAATTTTTAGTTGATGCTATGCTTGAAATATAAATTTTTTTCCAATGAAGAATAAGTCATTGACACAACAATAACAACAAGAAGAACAATTTGTATTTTACCCTCTGGTTCTAGAATATTAGATCAGTTTTCCATGATAATTTTTTGATAAAGATAATGTCCAGGTTCTTTTTTGGATCATGACTTTCAGGTAGACTCATAATTTTTATACTATTTCCCCTATATCTATTTTTCAGGTCAGTTGTTTTTTTCAGATAGGATATTTCACATTTTTTCCTATTTTTTTCATTTTTTTGGTTTTGCTTTTTTGCATCTTGATTTCTCATAAAGTCATTAACTTCCATTTGCTTAACTTTAATTTTTAAAGAATGATTTTCCTCAGTGAGCTTTTGTACCTCCTTTCTCAATTGGCAAATTTTGTTTTTTTAAGGCATTATTTTCCTTATTAGTTTTTTGTATTTCCTTTTGTACCACTCTCAATTCTTTCTTTAATTTGTCCTTTATCTCTCTTATTTGATTTTCAAAACCCCTTTTGAACTCCTCCATCACCTGAGTCCAGCTCTTATTTTTCTTGGAGACTTTGGATATGAGTATGTGTTTTGATCTTCCTTGTCATCATAACTTTCAATGGTCAGAAATGTTTTCTCTTCATTACCATAGCCTATTACTCAGCTTTTAACTGTTTGTTAATGTTATGTTTCCCGGGGTGGAGGGTGCACTGTCCTGAGCTTCAGAGGTTTTGTGCAGCTGTTTTCAGAGATCCTTCTAGGAACCTGATCACAAGCACTGTTTCCTGCCCTGTAACTGTTAGGAGTGTCCCTGCCCCATTGTAGTCCTGCTTTGTGGATGCTGGTGTTCCCAGGCTGAGAGGTCCACAAGTCTCTAGCACTGCCATTGACTCAGAAGTCCTACTTAGCTGACATGGGGTCGAGTGGGGTGGGGCTGGGGCTGGGGCTGTGCTGTGGACTTTATGAGAAATCAGTAGGACTGGGGCTGTGCTGGTGTGGTCTGCATCAGGATTGCATGCTGGATTCCCACCCTGATATCACAGAATTTTCTGCAGAGCTTCCAAGTTACCTTCAACTGAAAAATGTTCTACGTCATCTTTTTGGATGTTCTGCTGCCCTAAAATTTGTGTAGTCATTATTTAAAGGTATTTGGAGCAGTTTGTGGGAGGAGTTGAATGAGTTCCTACAATCTCTCCACCATCTTGGCTCCATCTCTGGGAAATGGCTTTTCTAAAGCTTTTTTGCATTTCTAAATTTTCTTTTTCATATATGTGTATATATGTGTGTGTGTATATGTGTGTGTGTGTATATGCAACTTACTTGCTTTTTACTCCCAATCTTCCTGTTCCCTATATCACCCTGCCCACACCCCCAATACACTTCTGCCACATAATCTGCAATTCAGTTACACTGGTTTATTGGCTGTTCTGTAAAGAAGACACTCCATAATCCTGTCCTTCATATCTGAAAGGTTCTCTCTCCTCATCTTCCCAAGGCTGTTGTGAGGATGGAATAGTCTAATAACTGCATGAAATGCATAGCACAGAACCTTGGGACAGTACCATAAACATTCTATAATTTTTGGTGTGTGGTTGTCATTATTATTATTATTATTATTATTATTGTCATTATCTCAGTCTCCTGGTTTCCTTCAGGTCCCAGATAAAAATCGTATCTTCTACAGGAAGCCTTTGCTGACACTCTCTGTTCCTTTCTCTGTTGGTTATTTCCAATTCATCCTGTCTGTAGCTTGTTTGTAGGGAGTTGTTTGTATACTGTCTCTCCCTTTAGATGGTGAGCTCCTTGCAGACAGGGAGGGACTATCTTTTTCCTTGCCTTATGTCCCCACAACTGATGGCACACAGAGGTCTGACCCAGACAGTGTCCAATTCAGGACTTGAATACAATATTCCAGACATAACAGACTACATTTATCTCCAGAAATGTTCCCCATTTCATTTTTTCCTGGTTTTACATACTGTTTTTGAAGTCACAATTAACAGATGGTTTGAGCGTTATTATGCAGTTTCCTTTCCTTACCCCCAGCCCAGAAGACTAGAATCCTCGATTTAATTTCTTAATGACAGAAGAATAAAGTAAGCGGTTCAGAGTAGGAATGGGAGCAGCCAAGTGAAGCCATGTGCAAAATTGATATTTCAACAAGCCTGATAACTTATTAGGGCTCTGGCCATGCAGTGTCATTGAGTCAAGTGATAAATCTTCAGTCAAATGCCCTCCTATTTCATATGGGAAAATAATCGAGCGCCCACAAAATGGTTGTCCCATCTGGCTGCTTCTTCTAAATAAAATCCACCAACTCCATGGATATTCAAGACACCAAAGAAGAGGAAACAGGAGATTTTTCTGAGCGGTGGAATGCAGCTGAATTTGGCTCCCACACCTTTGTTATCACAATGATAAAATTTAATCACAATGTCAGCATGGCCCTGCTGCTGGAGATGGAAGGCTCCTGGATCAGTGGGTCGGTAGGCAGTGAGATAAGGGCTCAGAATGAAACAGGAAGAAATAAGGGAGGACAGCCAGCCAGATGACAAGGTGGATAGACTGCTAGACTTGGGGTCAAGAAGAGCCGATTTTAAATCTTACCCCAAATACTTAGCCACATGATGCTGGGAAAATCCCTTAGCTTCTCTCAACCTTAGTTTCTCCATCTGTAAAATGTGGATGATAACAGCAGATAATTTACAGAGTTGCTGTGAAGATCAAACATAATGACACAGGTAAAATACAAACTTTCCATTATATACATACTAGCCATGATGATGATGATGACATTTGGGACATTTTTTTGGTATCTTCCATAACTCCAAGCTGCCCACTCCCCCCAAAATCCAAGCATCTTAGCACTAATATTCTCCTGGTGATGTCCCATGACTACAAGTCATTGTAATTGTCATGATCTAAGAACTGAATTTGTGAGAGATTTAATGAGCAGATAAAAGCTGAGAATCTTTGACAAATTACCAGCAATGATGTCCAGGAAGAAAGCAGTATGAAAGACCTCTGGACATATATGACCAGAGATGAGGCAGGTTGGCTGTGTCTCAAGGATGAGAGATAGTGAAATGCCCTGTGCTGCCCTGGTAACCTCTATATCTCTTAAGGGTACAGGGTGTTTAATGTTTACCCCAAGATGAAAAGTCTTGGAGGAGCGGACTTCTGATCCATTAGAGAGAGCATAGATAAGTTCCCATCTCCACAGAGGTCCTGAAGGTCAGTTATTGAGTGATCTTGTATGATAATTTACAAAGCAGGTTTCCATTTTCGGATTTTTAAAAATCTCCCACTCTTTGTTTGGGATGTTCCTGGTTCCCAGTGAAATATATAGTCATAGGAAGTACTTAGAATGAAGTCTATTGAACCAAGAAAAGTAAAATGATTAAAAAGCACTTTATATCAACTAGTTGGGCCATGGAGTTCTTTAGACACCCAAATATAGTGATGGGAACCAGACACCTGGGTTGCCACAGTCATCTGGGAATATGGACACTTCTCTCTCCAGGATTGAGGACAGTATGGAAAAAATAGAAGAGAAAATTCATTGTCACTTTGAACTCCTTCCAAGTACTAGAAGTACATGACAACTCCATGCTTCTTGAGAACAATAGTGACAAAAAGCATTTGCATTTATGCACCACTTTGAGGTTAAAAAAATAGGCTCTTTATAACATGTTGGAAGATAGAGGGTACAATACTTATTATTTCTAACTTTCTCTGCTTTAAGATCCTTCCCCACAGCATGAACACACATACACACACACACACACACACACACACACACACAAACACACACACACACACATTTTCCCAAGACCTCTTCTACCCCTGAATTCTTATGGACACCCTTTTAAATCATACATAATGGCATGGATCAAATTTCTGATTGTGCTGAGAAGATGCTCCCTCTCTCCACTGGAGCCTCTGAGGTGAGTTCCAGCTTGTTAGTTCACTCCTGAGGGACTGGAGGAACAAATAGGACACATAAGTGCCCCCCTCCTTGCACCCCAACTCATTCCTTCCATTTTGCGATGCTTCTTCCTTCTCCCTCTGGGCAGCCTTTTTGTTCCTTCACCGGTTGGCCTGTTGTCACCAAGGGAAGCTGAGCCAAGAGCTGTCAGGTTTCTACAGCAGGGATCCTTCCCTTTGAACCTTATCTCTCATCTCCAGCTGGCATTATACACAGCTTATCACTCCCAGTGTAAGACACTCATGAGAAAAGAGCTGCTTCTAGATATAAAACTCTCTCGTGTCTTCATCATTGCTGACAGAGCAGTGATAAGTGACATTGTAGCAAAGACTTTGGGGACCATTAAGACCAGCCTCCTCATTTTACAAAAGAGGTAACTGAGTCCCAAAGAGGAAAAGGGGATGAACCAAAGTCAATTAATCGGTCAGTCACCGAGAAAGGGCCTGAACCAAGAGCATCTCTGCCATTCTTTTCCATCTCCTTATCTTGCTTCTCTCACTGACCCTTCATTGGGTGCTCAATTATGGATGGAACTTGGCCTTTTGATGAATGTTTCAACAGTGGGGTTTTTGTAAAATATATTTTGGGTTTTCGAGGCAATGCCAGATCAGGAAGCCGGCAGGTCATCATCTGAGTGTTTGAGACAACAGGTGGATGTATAAAGATAGTAAAAGAAAGGAATTTAGTATTCTGGGTGAGTTCTTTACTCAGGATTTAGAGAAAGTAAAAACAGAACAAAGCATAGAAAATAGTCACCAGGGATGAGATATTGTGGAGAAATTTTGATTTACTTGGAGAACAGATAAAAAGTGCTGGGGTTAGTAGGGTACATTGGAGAAGGAAGAAGGAAGAAAAACAGAAGCTCTTATTATGCTTCAGGCATTGTTCTTAGTGATTTACAAATGTTTTCTCATTGGATCCTCACAAAAAGGAGGTACTGTTATATCCCCATTTTATAGTTAAGGAAACTGAGATAGATGGAGGCTGAGTTGTCTTATAGCTAATAAGTGCTATTTTTAGACTCGGCACTCTATCCATTTCTTTAGAATAATTAATTACTATTTCCAAACAACTGGTGAACTTTCAATTGGAAGAGGGTCTCTATACTTTTTACTTAGCTCCAGAGGGCAAAATCAGGAGCAGTGGGGGTTGGGGAATTTTTCCAAAGATAGGTGATGCTATATGTCAATGCAGGTCTTCCTGATACCAGACTCAGCACTTTGTCCAATTCTTTACAATAATTGATCACTTTTTCTACTTATCTGGTGAACTTTCAACTGGAGCAGAATGTCAACACATTTTACTTAACTTCAGAGAGCAAATCCAGGAGCAAATGGGGTTTGGGGGATTTTTCCAAAGATAGGTTTATGCTATATACATAGAAAGAAAAAAAAAAGATGGTTACAATAAAAATTGTCCCAAAACTCAATATGCTAATTTATGAGTTCTTTAGTTCTTCAAAATATCCACGATCCAGATGGGTAACCACTTTCTAGGGGCTATTGCAGAAGAGACTTCTGGTCTTGCAAAGGTTGAATGGGTTTAGGTTTAATACTGTCATTGTATAATCTTTTTGAGTGGTGACTTTAGTCATTCATTTAGGCTTCTTAGAAGAGATGGAATGGAGCCAGAGACTCAAACGAAAGGTATAATTTCCGTAGGCTAGGAGAAAAAGGGACGGGATTCAGTGAGGGTGAATAGCATCAGCCAAGAGGTGTGACTGAGCACGGGCATGTGTGGGAAGCAGAATGGAGACTGACCTGTTTAGAGCAGAGACTGACAGGGTCTAGCTTGTAAAACTTGTGAGTTGTTAGGGCTAGCTCCTAGGTGACCTTGAATGTCAGTCTGAGGGGAAAAGATCCCAGTCCATTGGTAGGCACTGGAAATGAGTTTTCTTTGGGAAATAGTCTAGAGTATTATAAAACGAAGAGCAAGTTGGTGAGGGCCCAGGGAAGTTGTGGCTGCCTCACTGCTATTTGCTAGTTCGCTGTTCTCTGATCCACGCCACAGCACCTGCCTAATTGAAGTTATTAGTATGCTATTAATGGATTCATATTTGTTGGAGCTATTTAGATGGGTCTGTTAGTGTATCCGGGGAGGACTGAATTCATTATTTCTCAACCACCACTAATTGCAGAAGCTGTCAGTGACCCCAGGGGGCGGGGGAGCTGACCTTGTCCAGCATCTCTTTGCTAACTCTTCTTCCATTATCAAATATCCCCAGCTTGCAGGCTCAGTTTATACTTCAAGGAAAGTTTCACAAAAACTCAGGCTTGGAAGAAATGTCAGAGAGAACCTGATTTAATCCCTTTCCCCAAACAGGAATTCCCTAAATAGCATTTTGTTCCTGTGGTCACTTTGCCTGCTTGAATGTCTCAAGTGATGGCAAACTCTTAACTTCCAAGGCTGTATCTTTCACTTCTGGACAACTCTAATCATTGAAGAATTCCTTCTTGTACCAATCCTTCTTATGTGATGAACCCATTGCCCATAGATCTAATGCTTGAGGTCTCTCAGATACTTGAAAATAAGGAGCATCCAACTTCCCCCTTTGAGGCTCCTTTCCAGCTTTGATCAATTGAGATTTAATTTCTTTCTGACAAAAATGAAGACAATAATCCCAGCAGTGTAAAAGGGTTGAATTTGAAGTCAGATGATCGGGGTTTCAAACTTTGTCTTTGTTATTATTGTTATTATTATCCCCACTAACTATATAACATTCTGGGCAAGTTGCTTCCCCATCTCTCGATTTCAGCTTTATTTTTGTAAGGGAAAGAGTCACACTAAATGGGCTTTAGAGCTCTTTTCAATAGAGAGGTTGAGGATTACAGATGGAAAATGGTGAATAGTCTGTCAAGCATTCTTTGGGTTGTTGGCTTCTCCCTTTCTTATTTTTGTTAGAAAAGAAGGCTCTCCAGAAGAAGATGAAGGAAAAGGGGTAGATGTTTATTATAAACAGATTTAAAAAGAAAACATTTCTTTAAAAAGGGTATTGAATTTAGAAAAAGAAAGAGAAAGAAAGAAAGAAAAACAATAAAAGGGGGAAGTCAATAAGACAGTAGAAGAGAAAAAGGAAGGAAGAAAGGAAAGAAGGGAGGGACAGAGGAAAGAAGGAAGGGAGGATGGAAGGAAAGGAGGAAGAAGGGAAGGAAGGAAGGAAAGGAGAGAGAAAGAGAGGAAGGGGGGAAGGAAAGAAGGAAGCAGGGAAGCCAGGAATTAAGAAAAGAACAGAGGGAGGGAAGCAGGAAGGGAAGAAGGAAAAAAGGAAGGAAAAAAAGAGAGAGAGAGTAAGGGAAGGGAGGAAAAGAGGGATAGAGGAGGGAATGGAGGTCAGTTTCTTCATCAACATTCATTATCCATTATGATGATCTCTTCTGTTTAAAGATCAGAGCCTCCACTAGCATGCTGGCAAAAAGAACTGGAGCAATCATATCCTGCTTTCTGTTCCTTCCTTCAGCAATTTCTTTAGTTCTTTTAAAAATGCTAATTAGAGTGAAAAGCAGCTTAATTGAGGCTGTTCCTGTGTCCATGGGAGAGATGCAGAATGCACGAAGGAGAGAGTGGCTTTGCCCATTCTGGAAGGGGATATTTGCATGATAAAGCCCTTGCTGCCAGCTTGAATCCTGTGCTTTAGCTCCTGTGAGAGAAAGGCCGGGGAAGTACTGTTGTAGGTTGCAGGTCTCTGGAACCTGCCAGGGTGGAAGGGTATCATGGGAGATATGGAGAAGGAAGGAGGAGGGAGGGAGGGAAGAAAGAGAAGAAGCTGAAGGACTGTTCCCCTGTTCTCTCCAGCCAGCTGCAAACAGAGCCCTCCAACTTTGCTTCCTGCTCCCTTGACCCCTTCAAACCCCATGTCACTGCCTAGCCAAGGCTAATTGGCAGCAATGGCCATTATTATTCTGTTCCTTCAAGTTCTAAGATTTTCCATGATTCCATTTGTGTGGGAAGCCCCTTCTTATAGATAGATAGCATCTCTTCCATGCTTTCAGAGACTTTAGGTTTTGTTATAGACAAAATATCATTCTCCAGTGTCCAGGTTTCTACAAATAAAAAACTTCATATTTGGCAGATTTAGTCTCAGAGAGCATCAAAGAAATATTTGTTCATGTGGGGCCTGTCTTCAAGTTCCCTGGATGCTCCCGGCACCTGAATATCCTTGGAAGAGTTTTCAGGAACTCACCATCACTTGGAGTCATGAGAAAGAATATAAGGAGGTGTTTGAGTGGTGGGGCCTGGTTCAAAGTGCTGGAGAAGAAGACTGGAGGCTGAAGGAGGATCTGATTGGCAAAATTGTTTTATTTAGTTCTGGTTTTCCCCAATCTCAGGTTCTTCTAGGATTGAATGATCAAGAAGGGAAGTTACTAACTAGGATTTAGCAGGGTACCAGGAAGAATCCGCTGGTGATGAAACTGGCCGAAGACCTGCCTGAAAAAAATAAAAACACCAAGGCAGGCTGGAATCAAATTATGCCCCAGTTCTTTAAATGAGTATTTGCATGTAATGATGGGCATTTGGGGATCACAAAAAGTCAGCTGGGAGGTGCTAAAAAGCACAGGGAATATCAGAGGTAGAAGGGAGCTTAGAACAGGGGATGTCAGTATTGGGAGGGGCCTTAGGACAGAGGTAGTCAGAGCTGAGAGGGAATTAGGAAACAAGCTAGTCCAATCCTACAATTTCAGAGGAGGAAAATTGAGATCCAGATGGGGTAATGATTTGCTGGTCCAATCCTATAATTTCAGAGATAGAAAATTGAGATCCAGAGAGAGGTAATGATTTGCTGCAGGTTATACAACATCTTAGTCTTTCTCACTGATTTTCTTCCTCCATTAATGATTGAAATTATATGAATCATCCAGCAGAAATTGATAAATTTATTTTATGCTCCCTGGATGAATGAATAAATGAATGTATGGATGAAGGAATGAGGGAGTGAAAAGTATTTCTCAATCACCTACTATTTTCCCAAGCACTGGGTTAATCACTAAAAATAAACAGAGGGAAAACAAGTGAAAGGGATCCTACCTTAATAAGTTTATATTCTAATAAGGAAGCCAATACTTATATGGAAGCATTTATCAATAAAAGGTGTTTTTATTTTCCCCCCAAGGCATTAAGGGGATGTTTTATTGATTTTAGGGCAGCCAGTTGACAAGCCTCCTTCTGAGAGTGAAGGCAAAAGGCTCCAACATTGAACATCTGGACAGATGTCCTGGTTCTCATCTTGGATGGGATGGATGTCCCCATATCCTAGTTGAGTGATTGGCATTTGAAGCATCTAGATGAGTTTGCATTCATTCAATCAATTCAGCCCTTGAGTGGGAGTTACAAAATTTGGTGAATTCACCTTCCCAAGGACTAAGAGCTAAGATAAGGTTCAAGTGAAAGGATGTAGCTCATCAGTCTAGCAGCTCAAATGACAAGATAGCTCGGGTGTGTGGTTCATTGGGATATGATGTGTGCTCTGGTGGATTGGCACTAGCTTGATGTGGTAGGTGAGGTAAATTTATCCTTATTCACTTCCCAATCTAGAGAGCCTAGCCCTTGAACAAAAATTTTAAAATTGAATGTATTGATTTTCCTCGAATCTATGCTTTAAAAAATGTATATTTCCCTCTTCCTTATCCAAATATATATCTCTAATGGATTTTCCAAGCCTCTGATTTCTTAAGGGTCCTTCAGGTTCCCAAGAGGAAGGCAGAGTACTGTCGGACCTGTGGTTTCCTTTTCTCCTAACATAACTGAGGAACCCAGTGATCTCCCAACTCTAGAACCACTTTAGGTTTATATCCCTGCCCATCAGGACAGGCAGACAAAGTGTTTCTCCTGGAGCCTCTGGAAGGTGAGCCCACCTGATTCCAACTTTCAGGGGGACTCCTTGCAATTCTAGTAATCATTGTCAAAACCAGCATTGCACATTTCTATTCCACTTTTATTTTTTTTTTCATCCTTTTAAATATAATAACCGAGTAATATTTAGAGTCAGTGTGTCATAGAAGACAGGAAAATATAAGTACAAGTCTCAATCATGATAGAATACTTAGAGCAGTCAGGTGACATTGTGGCTAGTTACAGTGGATAAGGTTAGAAAGACATCTTCCAGAGTTCATTTAATGATCAAATTTGATCATCAAGAATAGAAGCAGAAAATAACATCCATAGAAATTAGAATGAAAGGAATCTCAGAGCAATAGAGTATTTTCTTTACCCATAGACCAGGTCCAAATTCCAATCCTCATAGCAATCATTGGAAAAATTTGAGAAAAATCATTGCAATGCTGACCAAACCTCAACTTCACCTCTATCAACAAGGAATAAGTCAAGAGCATCACCAGTCAATTCACTTTTCAAAGCCTGCTCAGCAAAGAAAGAATTCATGGCTTTGAGAGATCTAGTGGGGATTCTAAAAGCACATGAATGTAGTAAATAGTAGCCAAGTGCCACCTTCACATACTAGCATGTAAAATAAATACTTTTAAACCTTGAAAAAAAAGAGGGGAGAGATGGAAAAAACTAAACTAACAAATATTTATTAAGAACCTACTAAATGCCAGGTATTGTGCTATACTTTACTAATATTATTTTATATAATTCTCAAAACATTGCGAGGCAGATGCTATTAATATCCTCATTTTACAGTTGAGGTAACTGAGGTAGACAGAAGTTTAATGTGTTACCAAGGTTATACGGGTAGTAATCATCTGAGGATGGTTTTAACTCAGGCCTTCCTGATGCCAAAACCCAAGTTCTGTCCCCTGACTCCATCACCAAATTGATTTAGAATGCCCAAAGAAGAAGGGACCTTGTCTACTAGTTGGAGTCTGTCCCATTGCACATGCCCTCTATCTCTTCTAGCTCTCTCTCTCTATTGATTCCTTCCATACTACTTACAAACATGCTTAAAACAAACAATGCCCCCAGGCAAATAACAAATAAAGGGGTTCACTAGACCTTATCTTTCTCCCAAGGTAACATCCTACCCATTTTCTTCATCCCTTGTCCAAATTGTTAGGAACAACTCTCTGCACTCACTGCTCTACTTCCTCACACACGTATTTATGCCCTGCAAGCTGGCTTTCGACTTCACCACCTGGCTGATATTGTCCTCTACAAAGTTACACTTAGATTTTATGAAGTTTCTAGATTTCATGACCTTTTCCCAAACATATTGTGTATCCTTATCTTTCCTTATCTCCTTCCTCCTCTCATTTGGTCTCTTTGTTTCTTGGACTATTGTTCTTAGTTTTCTTTATACTCCGCTTATTTATCCCCTTCTGATTGTCTTTTGTTTAGATCATACTTCAGCAACAATCTTCTTAGCAGGGATTCTATGATCCTTTTCTCTCACTCCCTGAACTCAGACATTTGAATGAATGTGGAATCTCACCATGTCTGAAATTTCCAACAATGATGTTGCTCACAACCTGTCTTCCTGTATCCCTGCTATGACTTTCCATAAATGTACTGATAACAATTCTTCCAACGTGCTGGAAGCATTCCTCTAATTTTTCTTAAAGTCACCAGTGGATAACTCTGGCCCTACATTCTCGATCTCACCAGGAATCGGCTCTAATTCTCTTCCTAGCATGCTTTTTCTGTGGATGTATTTTATTGCTATTCATTGGAGCTCCTCGTTGATTATATGGTGCATCTTGTTCTTTCCCATCATGAATGTGTCTCCACATTGCTTTGATAACGATACTGACTTTTTATTTGTCAGTCACATAGGATTCCATACTTCAGGGTAGAATTTGTTGAATTAAAAAAGTGAGTCTTAGCTTCTCTGGAAAACTTTGGGATAATAAAGAGACTTGACATTTCCAAAGATAATTCAGACCTTTTTCTTCTCTTGTTCAACCCTGGGTTCAGCTCACTGAACACCTGTTTTGTCTATCCAAGCTAAATCTACTGGTGAACAAAATCTATACGTTGCCCATTCATGCTTATGTTAGATTTTGGGCTATATAGCTCTGCAATCTTTTGAAGTTTGATAGAATCAATACAATTTGTCATTCCCAAATAGGAGCATCTGGAGAATTCCACCATCCTTAGGGGATCCCTCTTCAACTTGAATTCTGCATTTGATCTCCTACATCACAATGGCAAATAAATCTGGTGAGCATACTTCTCCCTGTGGTATGCCACAACTGATGTGTATTTCAGGGGCTGTTGAATGAAATTATTTCAGTTGTTATATCTCACAAAGAATCGAGCATTATTTGTACGTATGGATGAGAAATAAATCTAGGTAAAATTAACTTAGATGTCATTTTGTTCTACGGAATCAAATGTGTGTTTTGTCTCATAATCAACAATCAGTAAGCAGAATGAGAGCTTGTATTGTTCACATATATCAGTTAATTCTGAAGTGGAAATTATATGATCCATGTTGAATATCACTTGCAAAAGTTTATTTGTTCCTGGATAAAATCTTCAATGGGTATTGATTTATGTACAGATTACTTACAAAAGTTTTGTACAAATGGAAAAATAAGCATATATGTCAATAGTTCTAGTCTCTAGGTCACCTTTTTATGAATAAAGTACAAGATTCCCCCCCCCCCAAAAAAATGGTGTATTCCCCTCCTTCACATGATTTCTGTTCTTTTCTGTGTGCCTATAATAATGTCACCTCCAGCATGGATTTCTACTATATGTAATTGATTTAATATTCCTGCTATTGCTATCTTGGTTCTCCTAATGCTTATTTTCCTGCCTCTTCAACAAGCATAATTACATCAGCAATATTATAATCTAAGGGTACTGGTTTTATTGGTTTTGATTGAGAAAATTTGTTACAATCATTATTTTTGTGAATTTGTTGTTTTTCCCCTCCTATTTATTATTCTCCTTAAATATCCATCGTATGACTTTGAAAGTTTGATATTTTGCCACTAGCTTTAAAGTGGTTTTATCCTCTACAACTTTTCTCTACTCATAATCATCCATTATCCTTCCCCATGATATTTTGCAAACAAGGTAATATTCTAACATAGTGCTGATTTTGGCAGTGTCTCTCTCTCTCTCTCTCTCTCTCTCTCTCTCTCTCTCTCTCTCTCTCTCTCTTCCTCTCTCTTTCCCTCCCTCCCTCTCTCTGTCTCTTCTTCATTTGCCAAGTAAATTATGTGTTTGCATGCTAAGATGCTTTCTGGGCTCCTTTGGTCTCCATTTTCTGCCAATTGATTTACATTGGTTAAATTTTTGAATAACATTATTATAACCAGGTTAATGTCATTTCTGTTGTTCATTTCCTTTATGTAAATATTTAATCACTTGTTTAAGTTTTTGGGGGGCAGGATTATCTCCACTATTATTTTCTCAATATTCTTGTTCTGTTTTTTCTTCTTTATTTGTTTTAAACTAATTCTGATTTTTAACTTAAATAATTTGATGGTGTTAATTTATTTTAAATTGGATGATGTATAAACTCCTTGGTAATTAGAAAAGGCCCAAAATGAAAATGGCTGTTTTAAGAAGATATTACTTTCTTGCGGTTGCAGTATTCATCCCTTCCTACAATGCTCTCCCGACACAGCAAAACATTTCTGAGTCCTTTTCATCCTTCAACACTCAAATCAAATGTAACCTCCTCCATGAAGCCTTCTCAGATATCCTACCATTGAGATTGAATTCTATTCAAATATTCATAGGCTGTTCCTCCTCTTTCCCCACATTTTCTCCTTTACATTTGTAACATGCTATTTTGTAGGATCTTTCTCTTTCAATATATTGTCTCCAAAAACCTGGAGAATACAAACTTCCTGAGGTCATGGACTGAGAAGCCTGAGAAGATGTCTATTTTACATATAGGGAAATGGAAACCTAAAGAAGTGATTTGCTAAGATGATGGCGATTATAAGAATCAAAATTAAAACTGGAGCCTTGATCCTCCGAAGTAAGAGCCAAAATAGGGAAATCATTTTTAATTTTCTTTTTCCTTAATTACATATAAACAAAAATCTTTCACATTCATTTTCTAAAATTTCAAGTTTGAAATTGTCTCTATTTCTTTTACCCCTAGAAAACAAGCATTTTATATAATTTACACATGTGCAATCATGAAAAAAACATTTTCACATCAGCCAGGTTGCAAAAGAAAACACAGGTGAAAAGGAAAAACAAAAACAACAATAATAAAGAAAGTTTAAAAAATATGCTTCTATCTGCATTTAGATTTCTTTAGTTCTTTCTTTGAAGGTGAATAACATTTTTCATCATAAATCCTGTGGAATTATCTTGGATCATTGAATTGCTGAAAATAGCAGCTAAGTAATTTGAAGCTGATCATCATAAAATATTACTGTTACAGTGTACAATATTCTCCTTATTTCACTTTGTTTTACTTCATGTAAGTTTTCCCAGGGTTTTCTAAAAGCATCCTGCTTATCATTAATTTTTTAAAAATAATATTTTATTTCCCCCCAATTTCAAGTTTTAAAAATTCCAATTTTTAACGTTAAATTTTTAAAAAAAATTGACTTCCAAATTTTATGTCTTCTCCCCTTCCCTGTCCCTTCCCTGAAATGGTAAACAATATGATATAGGTTATACATGTGCAAGAATATTAGTCATTCTGTGAAAGAAAACTCAAAGGAAAAAAAGAAAGAAAATGAAAAATAGCATGCTTTGATCTAGATTTAAACTCCATCAGTTATTTCTCTGGACATATCTTTTTTCTTATGAAACTTCTGGGGATTGTTTTGGATCATTGTTTTGCTGGGAAGAGATGTCGATCATAGCTGATCATCTTACAAGATTGCTGTTACTATGTACAATAGTTTCCTCATTCTACTTTCTTAATTTTGTATCAGTTCATTTAAGTCTTTCCAGGCTTTTCTGAAATCATTATGCTACCCATTACTTATAAGACAATAGTATCATATCACAATCATATAGCACACCTTATTTACCCATTCCCCAAATGAGGAACATTTCCAAAGTTTCTAGTTTGTTTTTTTTTTTTTTTTTTTTTTTTTTTTTTGTCACCATAAAAAGAGCTGCTATGTTTGTACCTCTTTGGGGGGTATAGATCTAGTAATAGTATTGCTGGGTGCACCTTTCCTTCATCCTTCATCTTCTTGAAAAGGCTTCCAGCTTATCTCCACTATGGATAATGTTTGCTGATGGTTATTGCTTTTACTTATATAGATATTCCTTATCATTTTAAGGAAAGTTCGATTTGTTCCTATTCTTTCTCATGTTTTTAATAAAAATGAGTTTTGTATTTTGTCAAAAGCTTTTTCTGCATCTATTGGAATAACCACATTATTTATGTTGATTTTGTTATACATGTGGTCAATTATAATGATCATTTCCCTAATACTAAACTAGCCCTGAATTCCTAGTATAAATCCCACCTGGTCATAATGTGATCTTTGTGATATGTTGTTGTAATCTCCTTGCAAGCATTTTGTTTAAAAAGTTTTGCACAAATATTCATTGGTGAAATTGTTCTACAATTTTATTTCTCTACTTTATTCTTCCAGACTTAGGTATCAGCATCATATTTCCATGGTAAAATAAATTTGGTAGGATTACTTGTCTATTTTACCAAATAGCTTATATAGTATTGGCAATAATTATTTGTTTTGTTTTGCTTTTTAATTGCTTTTTAAATATTTGATAGGATTTGTTTGTGAATCCATCTGGCCCTGGAGATTTTTTTTTCAGGGGCTTTATTGATTGACTTGTTCAATTTCTTTTTCCAAGAAAGAGTTATTTAATTATTCTATTTACTCTTCTGTTAACCTGGGCAATTTATATTTTTGTAAATATTGATCCATTCACAGAAATTGTCTTATTTACTGGTATATATTTGGGCAACATATCTTCAGATAATTGATTTAGTTTCCTCTTCATTGGTGATTAATTCAACCTTTTCATTTTTGATACTGATAATTTGGTTTTCTTCTTTCTTTACTCAATCAAATTCACCAGTGGTTTATTTATTTTATCGCTCCCTTTCCACCTCACCAAAGTCAGCTTCTGGTTTTATTAATAATTCAATGGTTTTAATTATTTCCAATTGTATTACTCTTTCTTTTGATTTTTAGGATTTCCAGTTTGGTGTTTAATTGGGATTTTTTATTGTTCTTTTTCTAGTTTTTTAGTTGTTTGCCCAATACATTGATTTACTCTTTTTCTATTTTGTTGATAGAAGATATAAGAATTTAAAGATGTACATTTCCCCCTAAATACTGCTTTGCCTGCATCCCATAAATTTTGGTATGTTATCTCATTCTCATCCTTTTTAATGAAATAAATGATTGATTGTTTCTATAATTTGTTCTTTGACCCACTTATTCTTTAGGATTAGATTATTTAGCCTCCAATTAATTTTCAATCTATGTTTTCACAAACCTTTATAAAACATAGTCTTTATTTTATTGTGGTCTGAAAAAGATTCATCAGGCAAAATGGAGAAAGGACCCATATGTGTAAAATATTTAGTGACCTTTTTTGTGGAAGCAAAGAATTGGAAACTTAGGAGATGTTCATAAATTAGGGAATGGCTAAATAAGTTGTGTTATATAATTGTGATGCAATCTCATGCTCTAACAAATGCTGGAGAAGTTTTAGCAAAACTTGAAAAAACTTACAGGAATAGATGCAAAGTGAAGTGAGTAGAACTAGGAGGAGAATGCTGTACAAAATAAAAGCAATATTGTAATTATAAGGACAATGAAAGCCTTAGGTTCTCTGTTCAAAACAATGATAATTAGCAATTCCAAAGGACTTGTGATGAAAAATATTCTCTACCTCCAAAGAGACAACTAAGTACATTTATTTTGTGGGCAGAATATTATTTTTTTTCCATTTTCTTTATTTTTCTTTCTCTCTTTCCCACTCCTCTGCAACAGTGACATTGTAATATGTCTAATGTGAAAATATTTTCCATAACTTCACATATATAATGGGTATTGTATATCTTCTCTTTTCAGCTGATAGGGGATGTGGTTTAAGTATAGAGAGAATTTGGAATTTAAAAACAATTTGAACGACAAGAAAATAAGTGAGTTTCTCTAATTCCAAACTCACTGCGAAGATACCAAAGCTCACTATCATGAGATCTTAGGGAAGAGATTTCATCTCCTTCTTTGAGATTCTATAGTTCCAAGAGTCATTCCATTAATAGAACTTGTACCACCCATTCCTTTGAAGATTGATAGACTGATAATCATTCCTCTCAGAAATATATGCTTGGTGCTTTAATCACTGAGAAAGGCAGTGAAGTGGCTCAGTAGATAGAGCACTGGACTGGGAGTCTATAAGACTTGAATTCAAATTTGAAATCAGATACTTAACTAGGTGTGTCACTCTGGGTAATTCATTTAAACTCTGCCTTAATCCATTAGAAAAGGAAATGGGAACCTTGCTAAAAAAACAACGTAGACAATATAATTCATCAGGTCATGAAGAGTTGGACTAAATTAACAAAACAAATCTTCCAGTGTTTTAAGCAGCTCTTCAAAATCTCATATTTTAGAGAGCTTTATATAGAGACTTTCTTACACCTAAGACTTCTCTATTCCAAAAAATTACAGGTCCATTTCCCAGCAAAATAAAGAAGCTATGTCCTCAAATTAATTGAAAGACTGAGGATACTTCTACAGGCCCAGTATCTAGTGAAGGAGTAAGCAAGCAGTTTTCAGACTCTCAAAATCTAATATTACCATCGGAGAATTCACTGGCTCCAATGCTCAATTCTAAACCTGTGGTGCCAATGGAAAATCTCTCTGTAGCTAGGGCAAAGACTGCTTAACAACAGACTGAGAGTGTATAATGTTAATCATACCAGTTTGATGCTTTCCTTTTTCCTTCTCCAAGTCCCTAAACATGACAAGAGAAACAGAAAAGCAAATCACTCCATGGAATTTACATGCCTTGTGTCACATTAGAATCTTCCATTTTAAAGACAGTTAAGATGTTTTAAGAAATTCTAGTTCTGTCATTGACTGTCTGTGGGACTTTGGGAATATTAATTCCCTCTGTGGGTCTCCAATTTTTCTCAAACATGAGATTAATTTGTAAGACCTCTTTCAAGTCTCATTTTCTGTGTTCCCAGGATCATAGATTTAGATAGAATTGCAAAAGACCTTAGAGATCATGGAATCCAAACTCTTTAATAAACCAGAGAAGTAACATGATGTTTCAAGGGGTTACACAGATAATAAGTTTCTATGGCAGGATTTGAACCGATTAAGTCCAATGAGCTAGCCATTTGATCAGCTTCTATGCTTCTCATGTTTTTTGTTCTAACTTTATCTCTATCACTATAGGTGGGACCTTAGGCACCTATGCTTAAGCATCCTGTTCCTCGTTTATAATGTTTATCCTTCTTCCCTCTTATGGTTATAAGGAATGAGTAAGAGAATGTGTAAAAAGAAAAAAAAAAGGCCAAAGTTATCCACTATATTGAGAGACAGACTCATGGCCAAAGCAAAGAAAGCTCCTGAAGACTTTTAAATTCTGCACAAATTAGAGCAGGAGCAGATCTCTGTTTTACAACCATTTGTCCTTAAAAGCCACTTTCTTATTACAAGCTAGACTTTAACGGTTAAGGTCTTCCTCTGGTCACCCAATATTATTTTTCTATTTACCAGTTTTCTCAGCTAATATTTGTACACAATGTGTTAAAACCACTATTTTCCTCAAAAAGACATATGTCACATAGTTTATTGTATTTTCCCATCACTCTTCCGCAGGCAGAATTTTAGATATTGACACAACCAATTGTCACAGTAAATGAGCCATAAATTTAAACTCTATTTTTTAAAATTCTACCAGATGTATAATGAGATGAGAATATCCAGAGTGAAGTCAAGATACAGCTGATGGGGGCTTAGTGATTCTGAGAGACAGTAGCCTTCTGAGGCCTTGATTAGTTATGCATGAAACTTGCTAGTAAGTACAGTAGAGCAGCTTGCATCCCCTTAGATCACTAAAGTTTTCAAAGCCCTTTCCTCATACCAGTGTCATAAAGAAAATAATCCAAGTATCATAATTCCCATTTCAAAGATGAGAAAACTGAGAATCGGGGAAATGAAATAGCTTGCCATGGGTTACTAGTAAATGAAAGAGGGAAGACTGGAAACCAAGAGTTGGGAATCTTTCCCCCTTAGCACTTTGTCTACTATTAAGGGGCTACACAGAAGCAAGAATAGCTAGTAAAATAACGCCACAGGGGACAATAAGATCCACAGGCTTGGGGATACAGCAGGTAGAAAGAGACTGCCTGGTGCAGATGATGTAAGAGTTTGATTATAATGCACTAACACAATAGTGATTACCACTGTAATACTAATAGCTCCTTATAGTCTCAGAAGGCTTACCAGGAGCATGGGTGAAACGACATTATTCATGGCAACTTTTCCCATATTTTGTTTAGTGTTTCACATTGGTGACCTCCCTTTTCTCAGAGAGACAGACGGAAGCACTAGAATAACATGAGGTTAGAGCAGACTTTTGGAGCAATTCAGCACGATGCTGGACAGTTCTCCTGTGGGGGAATGGTGGGATGCTTTATCTTCTCCACACTGGGGGGCTTTGCTTGTCCCTTCCAAGCCATAGTGCTGACTTGGCAGAGAACCTCTCCAGAGATGCCCTAGTTGGACATCTCTTAGATCACAATGATAGATCATGATTTATTGTACACTGAAGAGGTCTTCCCCAGAACCAGTCTGCTCTCTCGGAGGTTAAACAGGATTTGGGGTGGGTTTCTCAGGAAAATGCTGCAAACCAAGAAGAAAAACACAGCTATCCATTTGCTGTCAAATGTAAGCGGCACCAAAGGCTGGTACAGCAGCGGGTTGGGGAGTGAGACCCCACATGCCTCCTTGGAAACCCAGGTGCAACTTGCCATGCTGAACACGTCTCCTCATTCTCCTGCACCCAAATTACTGTTGGTGTAAACAAAAAAAAGGATGAATTTATTAAATCCATCATTTCTTAATTTACTCCTTCATGGTGTTTGCAATTAGCCAAGCACTGTGTGACATCTGCATTGGCTGGTGTTTATACTTGCCCGACCACCACATGTGCCTTCTCCCAATGTTAACAGAAAATGGTGATCCAAAAAGAGACACTCAAACAGAGAGTCAGGTTTGGGATGCATGTCATTGTATAAGGAAGAGAATGATTCTTCCCTTTGCCCTTTTCAGTCCTTTTTTCCCTTCCTTCCATCTTTGCTTTGCTTTTTCCTTCCTTTCTTTCTCAAAAAACCTTGAGAGTGGGGAGCTTGAGAAATAGTCTCTCTCCAGAAAGTCATTCCTCAGAAGAAAGGAGCCCCGAGGGATTATTACATGACTCATGTCAACTAGGAATCAGTCATGTTTTAACTTCCCAGTAGCAGCCCAACATGTTTAACAAGTCTCCTCTTGCAAGCTCATGGATCTCCTGTCACCAAAATACAAAGTCCTCAGAGAGAAGCTCGCTTGCCTATCTATCCCAGGGCCTGAAGTTGCTTTGGGGTTCCACTTCAGACCAGCGGCCATAGACATAGACATGTTCCCTCCTAACCCAGCTTCTGCTTGCAGGGGCCAATGACAAAAGCCATGATCTCACATTCAAACATTTTAGCAAAAGATGGGGATGTTCACTTACATAATAAGAAGGCACAATGACTCTCCAGTATCTTATGAGATTACCAGCAGAAGGTTTTGGGAACGGGAACAGCAGAGAACCTGGAAGTGATTGTTGTTCGGTCACTCTTTTTGACCTCTCGTGGGGCTTTCTTGACAAAGATCTTTAAGTCGTTTGTCATTTCCTTCTCCAACTCATTTTACAAATGAGGAAATTGAGGTAGAAGGATTAAGTGATTTGCCCAGGATCATATAGCTGGTAAATATTTGAGATTGGATCTGAACTGAGGAAGATGAGTTTTCCTGATTCCAGGTCTAGCACTCTCTCCATTGTTCTACCTAGATGTCCCTAAAGCATGGAAGGTGCAAATGGTAAAAATAAAGGAGAATCTGTCTGGATCAGTGAGGCTGTCTACTCAGGACTTTTAACCAAGGAGGATGAAAACAAACTGCCCATGAATATCCATCACACTGGACAGCATTGGCCATAAAGGCAAGGAGAAATGAACAAATATGAGATCCCAGAAACTCACAAGAGAGAAATATATATTTATATGTTTATATGTTTCTCCTGTGAGTTATATATACATATATATGAGTATACATGTGAGTATATATACATACATATGTATATAATAAGTGTATGTGTATCAATTTTAAGTACAATTCTGCCTCATCTCTCTATCTAAAGGCCCTACATTAGGCAACAAATAAGAAGGGTTAAAAATCTAACACCAATGGACAAGTGTGACCATCTGTTTCACTGAGACTTGGTGGGAAGGACCCTATGCTTGAAATACAATCCTGGCTTGAGTATACTTTATTTAAAAGAAACAGAATAAGTAACCAAGGGCAACTGTAGTGATGCATACAAAGAAGGTTTATTCATATAAAAAACCCAGGAATCAGAGTGGGAAATGATGGGGGAGAACATTTGGGCAAAAATCAATGAATGTAGAAACAGAAATGATTTTGTCATTAGATTATACTACAGACAACCTGGGCAGAAAAGGAAAATAAATGACTTCAGGAAGCAGATCACAAGCTTTGGAGAGGAGCATGATATAGTAGTGATACTGATGGGAGGTGGCAGTTATTTAGTCATCAGCTGGAGCCCTCACAAAGTCAAATACTGAGCAGCCAGTAACACTTGCTCCAATGATAATGTATTCATTTAAAAGGTAAAGGAAAACCAAGGAAAAATATTATCAGGATCTGAAATTAATCAAAAAAGAACTTGTTTTGGGGTAGAAATGTTGGGAATCTTAACTAATGCCCAAGATGAGAAAGGGCTTTGAGTCCATGTCATATGATGAATAATTGAGAATTAAGCATGTATGTTCCAGGGAGGAAAAGACCAGAAGAGAAAATGGTAACAATTTTCAATTTATTATTATTATTATTATTTTTTTTTTTGCTGAGGCAATTGGGGTTAAGTGACTTGCCCAGGGTCACACAGCTAGGAAGTATTAAATGTCTAAAGCCAGATTTGAATTCAGGTCCTCCTGACTTCAGGGATGGTGCTTTATCCACTGCCCCACCTAGTTGCCCCACAATTTTTGAATATTTGAAGGGCTGTCATACATTTATCTATATTTATAACCATACCACCCTGAAGGTAACCAATCTTACCTAGTCTTGGGAGGTAACCAGAGTCACACCTGATTAGTATTTGGATGGGAGTCAATACAGAAATATCAGAAAAAAGTAGACTTTTTTTCTGGGCTATTAGGGGATTCAATGGATCAAGTGTGGGACCTTGAATCAAGAAGACTCATCTTCTGGAGTTTAAATCTGACCTCAGACTGCTTACCAACTATGTGACCCTGGGCAAGTCACTAAATCCATTTGCCTCAGTTTCAAACATCTATAAAATGAGCTGAAAAAGGAAATGACAAACCATTCTAATATCTTTGTCAGGAAAACTCTAACTGGGATCACAAAGACACAATTGAAAATAATTGAACAACAGTTCAGAACGATCAGATATTTTCTATTTAGTCTAAGAGGGAATACATAGGAGCAATGGGAAGACAATGCAAGGAGAAAAATGAAGATGATGTCACAAGAAAAAAAAAAAGATATTACCAATTAGAACTCTTCATTATTAGATCTAGTTGCCTTGGGAAATAGTGGAGTCTCTTTTACTAGAGCTTTTCAGCCAGAAACTAGATGATAACTTTTTGGTTATGTCATAAGGGAAATTCCTTTTTATCCTTGCTTTGTATCAGAACAACTGAAGCATTTTTAAATAAAATTATGAGATTTTTTTTACTTTGCTTAACTTCTAGAAGGGAGAAGAGGAGATATATCTCCTATATGCCCTCACTTATCAAAATGTTTTTACAGTCCCTACAACATTAATTGAAATTCATGTGTCATTAACAAATAGACTTTTTAAGACCCACAATAAGCTTTAGCATCCATGATTTTTATCCCATCATTCCAGGTCATCGTCTATAGTATCATTTATCTCACATTCACAGGAATATTATATACAAGAGACAGAGCACAATGCAAAGTCTCATTTGACAGGCTGTCCACATTTCATCCAAGATATATCACACAATATGCAGCTATGGTATATGCATAACTTTAATATGTAAGCAAAAAAATCTATTCTAACTAGAAAACAATATTAACAACTAAGGGAAAAATATACTAAGAGAAATATATAGGAACCAGCCATTCATAGCACTAGGACATAAACAAACCAATATGATTATTTAAAAACAAACTCCAAAATAATAGATGGCACAAGCGCTGACATATACTAGCATACTCCAAATATATAATAGCTGCAGATATTAATATTGCCTACTGGTAATATGGGCAATCATAATGACTCTGGTTGCATTATACAACACAAAGGAAAATCTCACCCCACGGTCTCCCAATCTGAAGCAATAGGTAGACAAAATATATATGGCATTACAGATTCTCAGATAAATTAATAGACAAGTAGATCAAGACTATTAATTAGTTTCTTTTCTTTTGCCCTTCAAGAGACTTTGGGGTAGTCATGGGTTCTGTTGATACCCTTGATAATTCTCTAGATACAGAGAAATTGAGAGAAAGAGACAGAATTTGAGTCAGTCCGAAAGAGACGCATGGATGCTGAAGTCACGTGCCCCTCAGCCCTGCCTGCCAAAGACCAATCACCCTCTGGGCTCTCCTGGACATTTTTAGGGCATGGTTGAAACCGCAGCTGAGGCTCATGGTCATTGGCAACCAATAGAGTACCATGTTGGAGGAGATACCTGAATAGGCCAGAACTGGCAGCTTCTTAAATTTATAATGGAAAAGGAGCTGGAGACCACCCTCCTCCTGTCTTCCATTTCCTCTTGGGGCAATCCCAAACCCACATTTATTTTCTTACAATGTAACCGTTCTCTTTAATACTCCCACCACCTTAAAGGTCTTGAGGTTGGACCTTGTCTTTATGCTTCCTCGGAGGAAGTAGAGAAGAGTAAATGAGTGGCCAGTTTGCCCACTTAGCCTCTGTTGGGCAATGGTCATCAATGCCCACTGATTCGCATCTCATGGATACTGATGAAGGCACTTGGGTTGTGGCTTTGGTGCGATGCCACCTGGTGGTCACATCATACGTTGCACTCCCTTGTTCTGGTGAATGAATGAATGCAATGGCAGTCTGTTATTCTGTGAATTTGCAAAAAGGTGTGCCCCAAATCTCACCTGAAACACCCGACACCCAGCTTGTACTGCTCACAGTGTTATATACAGAGCTTCTCTTCCGTGCAGACCGCCACTTCTTGTAGGCAGAAAGTTTGTTGAATAGAATTTAACTGAATGGCAGCTTGGGAGGAGCAGATTCATCCATCCAGACTCTGCTGGAGGAACCTTCAGTAATTCAAGCTCACGAAGATGAGGCAACAGGAAAAGTCACAAAAATGAATGGTTGAGACACAATTCCATTAAAAACAATGAGACCCACTAAGTACCTCTATTCTTAAATCCCTTTAATTGTAATGGGTTCTCTCCCCTAAAACTTCAGGTCAGGAGACTGAGGAAAAGTTACATTTAATCTGCTCTATTTTTCCAACCTCTGTGTCTCCTTGGACAGCCTGATGCCCATCCCACTTGGTATCAGCCTCAGGTGTGTGTGTACCTGATGGGCTTTAACCCTATGGCAGCTTAGAACTCCTGAACCTGAGGGATCTAATTGATGAAGTCCTGAATGGCTGCGTGGAGTTGGCGGAGAAAGACTGAAATATTGCCCTGAGACAAACAGAAACCCCATGGGGATCCGTTCTAAATAAATCCACCTTTTTGCCAAGGAGAACAACCATTGTGAATTTTCCACATGACTGAACCCCAACGTTTGGTGCTCTCCTAAAGCACACTGATGGGAATCAGTTCTAAACAAACCTACTTTTTGCCACAGAGAACAACCATTGTGAATTCTTCACATGACTGAATCCCAATGTTTGGTGCTCTCCTAAAGCATGCTGATGGGGATCCGTTTTCCTAAACAAACCTACTTCTTGCCAAGGAGAACAACCATTGTGAATTCTTCAATGACCGAACCCCAATGTTTGGTGCCCGAATCCACAAACTACATCATCGGGTACATCAGCCACATCATAATCACCCCTCCCTCTTCAGCAGCAGTGAATCCAGGGATGCTCCATCATGCCGGGCTTTAGTTCTTTCCACGCCTTCATTCATTTTCTGTGAGGGAAATTGGAGGCTGTGGAATTCTGAGTTTTGAAAGTTCAGGAGAGTGAGCCGCCATGTGAGTCTCTGATGCAGGAGTCCAAGTATCAGGTTCCTGCTGGGATTTGCTGAGAGAAGAATTCATTTGGCTTTTTTGCTATATTGAAACTTGAAATTGATGGTACTGATCCAAAGCTTCGTCAAAATTACTTAAGTCTGAGCCTACTCTGCCCACTGACTGAAGTAGTAATATAAAAAAGTATTATACCCATTAAGTTGTTGGGGGAAAAGATTTTTAATTTTAATTTAAAGAAGTCAACATGTCATAGTTTTTACAAAAGCTAATTGATATTGATTGTTTAAACAGAACCAGAGTCACTGTTGGGGACTAATAGAAAGGGGAAGGATCACACACAGTGGGGGGGTAGAGGCAATGACATTAGAGAAGAGATGGTCCAATCCCACAGAGGTGCTCTTAAAACTTCTTGGGGGGATGTACCCACCTGAACTCAAATAGGAAGAGTTAGAAACATATTTGCTATCCAACAACGAAAGCTAAAATAATCTCTAAATAAACTTTCATTAGAATTGGGGAGGGGATGTACATAAGGAAATGGAGGGTTAATTCATCTCAGAGGAGTAGATTGACACTACCCTTCCAGAAACAAAGTCCCTGGCAAGACTGGGAATGATAGGAAACTCTCCATTCCTTTCTTACTTCTAATTATTAGGAACTTTGCTTGTCTGTGTATTTCCTTGTTCCAATTGAAATGTGCTTCTTAATTACTTTCACTTAACTTCTCAGATCTCAGTTTCCTCATTTGTAAAATGAAAGGATTAGCTCTGATGAGTCCTAAATTCCCTTCTAGTTCTAAATGTATGATACTGCTATCTAGCTTTGAAACCCAATTCTGCTCCTCGAGAGAGCAGTTTGATATGGGCAAAAACCATCAAACAGCCATGGGCCTCAGTTTCCCCATTTGTAAACGAGGAGATTAGACTTTTGACTTCTAAGCTCCCTTTAGAATCATGTTTCTTTAATCCTACAAATCTTACCCTTTTGCCCACATGGTTGACATTCCTCCAAATATCTGAAGTTGGTGAGCATGTGTACCCCTCCCCTTCTCCAGGGATACCAATCTCATCTTCCTTACCTGTCCCAGGTATAGTTTCTAGTGGGCATTAAGGGGTACTATTGATGCTCAGTTCAGAGGCTGGAGAAAGAGCAAGAGCAGCCAATCTTGGTTCTTGAGTCTTCCTCAGAATTTGAGCAAGCAAAGGCCACAAAAACCTCCTTGGCTATGGAGGAATAACCTCCAGCAGATCCTGTCAGCCTCAGTGGCAAAGCTTGACTTCCTTACTCCTCGGAAGTCTGAGAGCCCATGGTCAGAAGCTGCCAGACCCCCATCCCTTCTCTTCAGGAGGCAGGAAAGGCTTACCTGAAATCTCTGTGGACATCTTTGTGGACCTGCAAGCTTAATGAGAGGAGGGAAAGTAATGGCTAATGAAGTTTGTATGTCAATGATCCTGTATTCCCCCTTAGCAAGGAACCTCTATGTTCCTTCAGAGAGTAGACAAAAGGAGCAAGCTGGGAAGATCCAGAGAGGCTAATCCAGGAGGCTGCAGCTAGACTATTTTTGTTTTTACTAACCTTTTTGGGAGGAAAAGGTATAAACAATTGGGGGAAAGGTCAAATACGTCACAATCCATTTGCTTATCTTCCCTGAACAGGCAGCTCCATTATATATAGTTTGGTCTGGACAGTGTCCACTTCCCTCCCATAATCAGGCCCCAACCTACCTTCTCCATCCTTATTTTCCCCTGCCCTCCTCCCCAACTCTTCAACACAACACAAACTGGACCTACTGTCGTCTCCCCCAAATATCTACATTCCCTCTTTATTTTTGCTGATCTTGTCCCTTGTGACCCTTCGGTCCTCCCTTCATTCAGTCACATCTTGAATTGTAGAGAAAGACCAGTGTTGGCAGAAAGGCAGCTGGTTCTGAGAAGCTGATGTGGCACGATGAGGGGCTCTATCAGAAAAATCTCACACTGAATTCTGGTTTAACTGGATGCACAACACCGAGCATCTCAAAGCCTCAGTTTCTCCATATGTGAAATAATAATCATAGCCTGACCCTCATAGGATTCTTATGGGGATCAAATGGAAGTTATTTATGTGAAGTGCTTCTCAAATCTCATTCAAAAAACTTAGGTTTAACAACTCGGAAAGGTTTAAGAACCTTGAACAATACCTAGTTTTATGGGTCCCCATGTGTGTAATGATAGAATTACACATATGTGTAATAATGTGTAATTGTGGTGTGAGGGGTCAGTTCTTGTGTACGGCTTGGAAAGAAGCACAACAAACATCTCTTGCCTCTCCTCCTCATGCCCTTCTCCAAGGGAGGCTTTCTTTCTTCTCAGGAGAGGAAGTAGGAGGTTGAGCTGGGAGACCATCCCTCTTGTTCTCAGAGGGAGAACAGATCTAGAAATAAGTCTATCTGGTCCCTTAAATGTTATTAGTGTAGGGGATATGGTCCGGTTTGAGCTAACTTATGGTCACTTTGTCATTTTTTTGAGGGTGCTCTAATTTCTTTCCAGGGCTTGATCCCTTCTCCACATATCACTTCCAACACAAATACATATGGCAAATAGCAAAGAAAAAAATTCCCAAATTATAGCAAAAAAAAAAAAAAAAATCAGAGAAGGTAGATATAGGAGAATATATACCAGACATTATAGAATGTAGGAGCCTCTCCCATTGAGAGTAAGATAAGTCAGCTCAACTTCTTGAGAGTAAGAAAGACAGCTCTAGTTTGAGATCAAGAGGAAATTCCCCGAAGTCTCTAGAGGAGTGAGCTAAAATTGTAACATGGTAGAAACTGTCCTCTTCTCTCATATCTTCCCCCAATTTTTTTTTCTTCAACAAACTGAAGTGGAATGGGATCCTCCATCTCCTCTATGCTCTAACTTCTTGCCAGCTGTCCCACCCCTCACATCCACCAATAGAGAGTCCCTTACTGATGGGTCTTGGGATAGGGGTTACAGATGCAAAGAAAGCATCCACAATTACCCAAGAGAAGGGATGGAATAGAAGAAGGGGAGGTGGGGGAGAGAAAAGAAGGTCATTGAAATGTTTTTGAAACAATAGAAGAGAAATTAAGGAAGATCAGAAAGAAACAGAAAAGTAGCATATCTTTGAATGTAATTTGAATTCATTGTCTATTTTATTTAAAGACAAAAGAGTGCTATACATGACAGAAATACAGCCTTCTCTTTGTTTCACTCTGCAATGGTAGTGCTCATATTAGTTAATGTTCATTAAGTTCAAATTCCCCCACCTACCCCCACCCACCCCATGACAGAGGAGGGGAGATTTGGGTTTGAATAATAACTCAAACTGTGGGATCTTCTGCAGGGCATATTCCTTAAATGTCATTTTCTTCATTTGTAATGTAGTGATGATAATTAGTGTTCTACTTATTGACCTGATCGAGTGCTAATACCTACCTATTTATATTAATGTAAATCCAATTATTAGACACTGATTTTTGTGCCTTACAGTGTGCTAAGCATTAGGGCAGGTTCTATACTCAAAGAAGATGAATTCTGTTCAGAGAATGTAGAACATATGTGATTAAGTAAAAACAAAATTTTAAAATTACCCCTCCTTTCCTCCCATAATTCCAGAAAGCAAAAACTCAAACATTTGGAGGGAAGGCCTCGGATAGCAGATATCAAAATCCATTAATATGTTTTTTCATTTAAAGTCCAGGGACAACATTGTCTCTCCTAAAAGCACTCTGTCTGGGAGTCTTAGGAGTCTTTTCTTGATGGACAGAAATGTAATAGGACCAAGCAAATAGATCTTGAAGCATCTCATGAGCAGGAAGGATGAGTGGTTTCTGTGAGGCTTGAGAAGCAGCAAGCTGAGTGTTTTCTATTATCAAAATAAAAGCGAACGACTTTCTTCTCACAGCTTTTTCTTAAGCAATTTGCTAAAAAGAACTGGAATATCTACTCTAGGTTTTCACCCACTGTGCCCCAACCCCAAAGCCATTTCCCTTGTGTTGGAATGAATCCCTGCCTCCCCCCCCCCTCCCCACCAGCTCAGAGTTTGAGAGGAGAAACAGCATGTTTCTTGTAGAAGAGAATTGTTTTGTGGCAATCTTTATCCAGAAACAGTCACCATATGGGAATGGGGGGATATGGGAAGGCCTATAAATGTTTAACAACTGACTTTCTGAACAGAAAAACAACATGTATTCATGACCCACTTTTAAGCTTAATTTGCATCATTCACATTTTCTTTATTACTTTCTTAAGCTTAGACAATGAACAAAACAATAAATAAAGCCATGATTTTTGTGTTGGCTGATTTCCCAGGTATAAATATTCACAATAAAAATTTAACAATCTGCCTGAGTCAATATGAGTTGATTCTAACACATTCCTGCAAATAAGTCTCAGTCTGGAATCTTCCTTTGGCTGGACCCTCCCTTGACTGCTTCCATGTTGCTTCCTTAATATGGTGACCAACTAGAAGCTAAATGCTTTCTTCTCTTGCTCCTTGGCCTTGTGTCCCCCAAATCTGAAACCCCCCTCAAAATACTTCTCTTGAAAATATACAGATATTTTCCCTTTTATCAACCCCCTGCCATATTTAGTTTCCAGTTTTTTTGAAGCAGGGATACTGCCAACTTTGTTACAACATTGATTACAAACCTTCCTGCTAAATCTTCTTAAGAAATATCAAGTGTATGTATTTGTGTGTGTGTGTGAGGGGTGAATTACATCAAGATGGTATAGTAAAGGGTTAGAGTTGTCAAACTTCCCTCCAAATCTCTCATACAAAATGACCACAGAAAATGTCAAATTGGATTCTGAGCAGAAGAGTCAAAAAAAAAGTTAACCTTGGGTACCTTAGAGGGAGACATGACATTGTGGTAAGGATAGGTCAACAGCAAAAGGCAACAGCATGAGCTGTGGACTTTGGAGATGATCACTGCAACAGGAGCACCAAGCATGTCCATGCCCAACACACTGGAACGGTAAAGTGATTGAACACTGGGGATAAACACTTCTTCCCCAATCCATACTCTCCTAAACAGAGCTATAGTCAGGTGGACATCCCCCCTCTTCCCAGGTGATTAGAGCCTAATTTACTAACATATAGCCCAAAGTTAAAAAAAAAAAGCTGAAAAATGAGGAAATGGTCAAAAAGATAACCTGACCATAAAAAGCTTTTACAGGGAAATTCAAGTGTAAATTCAGAAGAAGACAACAAAGTGAAAACATCCACAAAGCCTCAAAGAAAAATCCAGATTGCATACAAGATTCTTTGAGCTAGTAGGTGATCCTCCTACTTGTAATACATCTGAAGGAACTAAAAAACAGAGTGGGAGAAAGTCTGCTGTATGTAAAAAGTATTAACTTTTTGTTATATAAAAGCACTAGAAATAAACTGAGTATCCATTAATTGTAGAATGGTTGAATAAACCGTGGCATATGAATGGGAGATAACTGTGTTGTATGAAACTACTCTTTGAGTTTGAAGAATATAAAGAACCATCATAACCCCTGCATGAGCTGATGGTTCTCACATAAAGTGGGTCCAGAAAGATTACACAAATAAAAGGAACAATGAAAGCAAGGCAGGCTCTAAGTACATTACCATAACCAATTGTGACTAGAAAGCAGGGGAGGAAAAAAACACACAAATCATTCTTTTGATGTAAAGGTGGGGGACAATGAGCATGGAATGGTGCATCCATTTAGTAAAGAAGTTCTCCATTTTAGACAATTTTTTTTATTTCTTTGTTGCAAAAGAGTGCGCATGACTGGGAGAGAAAGACATCTTTAGAAATGGCTGATGCAAAAGCAAAAAGCATCGATAAAATTTATTAGAAAAGAGATGAAAAAAATCAGTCTTGCTAATATGTCCCATATCTTCCTACTAAACTATCATCTCAGCTTTTTTTTCAACTTTCAAAGTGAGTTATATCTCGTGAAACACGATTCTATAAACACAGCACAGAATAGACACAACTTAGATTTGGTTAACTGAACATAGCCATACAAAAGGACTGCCTTATTCTTTGTGGAGGGAGTCACATGTCTAGTGATGTACTCTGGAAAGATCTGAATAATCACATATCTGCAAGGGACCTCATAGACAAACCATCACAAAGCACAGGTAAAAATAATTCTTTCTATGATGCTCCATCACTGAGTGAGGGACAAGGTAACTCAGAGTCAATTCTTTAATGATTGGGGCAGTTTTTCCTTACCTCTCTTCAACTCCATTGACTCCAATCTACACTTTGGTCACAAACAGGACAAATCTCATCCCTGTTCCATAGGGAAACTCTTCAAATACTTGAAAAAAGCTTTGGCATCCATACACATCATACTAAATCTGCCAGCTAATAATATCATTGGCAGTTTTCTATAGAAGCTTTTATCTAGTCAACCCTTCCATTTCCAATATTTGCAAATTTATTTTTTAGATCATGGGCTGGAGTTTACATTTCTCTTCATTCCAATTCATATTTTTCTGTACTTGAAAGTGCTCCAATTTATGGGATCATCCTGAACCCTACCCGTGCAGGGGATGAAGTTGGCCCAAATTATCTCTAAAGTTATTTTGAATGATATAATTTTAAACGTCTTTATAAAACCTGAGTTTTTCATCTTGTTAATCCATCACTGGGGGAATCACCTTTCCCAATCATGCTTTCCTTCTACCCATCCTGGATGTGTCCTAACTGGCTCGGTAAATTTGGCTCACACAGATCTCTGCCCCTCATTTATTCATTCCCCAGTAAAAGAAAATTAAAAGAAAGAAAGAAAGAAAAATTTTACCATAAAGCCCATTTGAGAGTAAAATTGTAACCTCTATGAACCTATTTTAAATAATTGAACACAGAAAAGATTTCATCCTTGTCACCCCAGAAGTGTCATTGCCAGTTTAGGAATTGTTTGTTCATTGCCAGAGTTCAGCAATCTTGTGCAGGGGCCAGTATGCTTGGAGTCAAAAGTCCTGGATTTGCATCAGACTCTGCTACCTCTCAGTTGTATCTTGAAGGCAAGAACTATTTTTGCCCTTTTTATATCCTCCACACTTAGCACAATGCCTGATACATAATAGGTACTTATTAAATGTTTTTTGACTAATTGATTATTGTGAAGAGATGCTCTGTAAACTCTAAAATATTATTTTTTCAAAAGGCAGAAATTGACACAACTGTGTCAGACAGATATAAGGCAGCCAAAAAAAAATAAGTACATTACAAAAGAGATCTTAGAATAGCTGCTTATTGCCATAATTTGGCAGTTGAACAGCATTATAATAATCCAATATTGAACTGGGAGCTTGGGTAAAAGAATCTATTTAAGTAAAAAATATACATTGATTAAGACATTTTTGTTTCTCCCAAAGAACCATAATATGCACCAAATACTATTCAGCCTATAAAGGAAAACTGAGATAGTCTAAGATGTTCAAGGCCTGGCTAAATCTGATCCCAGAGATGCTGCTGATCTCTTTCCGATCTTCAGGCAGGCCCTCTCTGAGTCTCACCTTCTTCATCTATAACATGAAGTAGTTGGACAAGATGGTCTCAGTCTCTTCTCAACCCTAATACTGCACTAGGTATTTGTCTTCCCTCTTCCTCCTCCTAAAAGCCTCCTCAGCTCTAATATCACCTCTTCTATGGTCTTTCTCAGAGCCAAAAAACAATGCTAAGATTTTTCCCTTTCCTATAGGTGCTGTGGTCTTTACTATCCCATTCATAGATTATAAGGATAATTATTTTGGCAGAAAACAACCATAAATCACTTGTAAGGATGGCTTTTTTTGTTGTTGGTCTTTGCATCCCTCATACCTGGCACACAGAAAAAAGGGAAGGAAAAAAAAACATAGCAAGTCCTATATCAGCTGATGGAAAGAAAAATGAGAAGAACAGGGAGATCATTGTATACAGTGACAGCAACATTGTAATGTGTTGTAATTATGATCAAATTATGATCAACTGATAAATATTTGGCTTTTCTGCTTCTCTGAGCAATATAGTAATCTAAGATAATTCCAAAGGACTCATGATAAAAATAAAGCTATCCACAGAACCGATGAACTCTGAGTCCAAATTGAAGTATAATTTTCTTACTTTCTTTGTTTTCTTGCTTTTTTTTGAAATATGGCTAATATGGAAATAAGTTTTGCACAATTTTACATGTATAACTTATTTTATATTATTTTCTTTCTCAATGAATGGAGGAGGGTTAAAAGAGAAAGAGAATCTGGAACTCAAAATATAAAAAGAAAAGAATATTATAAATAAATAATACAATTTTTAAAATCATGAAAATATAATTAGAGAATGTTAACCAAATAAATAAAAATGCAACAAAACAAAACAAAACAAATGAATGTAACTCAAAAGAAAGAAGTAGTTATTCCCAAAAGTGCCCTCAGAAATCACCTGCCAGTTTAAAAACTTTCTGAGGGCTGAGGTAAGAGCAGCTGCTTTGATTTAGTTATCTCTATATTACCCATGAGAACTAGCACAGAGGTCTGCAAAGCAAGTGATCAGGGATCCACTTTAAGCTCTGTGAGAACTGAAGTTCTTTCATTCTTGACAAGTGGCCTGACATATAGAAAACCCTTGATAAATGTTGTTGAATAAATGATTTATCAATGTTTGTTGGAATCCTTTTATTGAGACTGGTTTCTTCTAAACAATCAATTTTCCTCAGGATGAAAATGCATTGTTGCCAAATAATAGGACAGGTAGGACTGAAAAATCATGTCAAGATGGTGAGCAGTTACAGGTGGATAATATAAGGGCAAAACTAATACACATGAATATTGCTATTATTATTATTATTATTATTTATAGAGAAAGGTCTCCAGTGCTTTAGGTGAATGCTCCAGAAAGAGTTTATCAAAAGACCTATATAAGAATCTAGAAGGATGAAGCAAAGTGAGAGCAGAATCACCCTCAAACTCCAGCTTCTGGAATAAGAACTCACTATTTGACAAAAATTGCTGGGAAAACTAGAAAATAATATGTCAGAAGCTTGACATAGACCTACATCTCACATCCCAAACCAAAATGGGTACTTGATTTAGGTATAAAGGATATCATAAACAAATTAGGAGAGCAAGAGATAATTTACTATCAGAGCTTTGGAGAAGGGAAGAATTTATGACTAAAGAAGAACTAGAGAACATTATGAAAAGCAAAATAGCCAACTTTGATTACATTAAATTAAATTTTTTTTTGCACAAACAAAACCAATAGAAACAAAATAAAAAAGGAAGTATAAAATTGGGGGAAAATCGTTACAGCCAGTTTTTCTGATAAAGGTCTCGTTTCTAAAATATATAAAGAACTGTGTCAAATTTATAAGAATACAAGTCCTTTTCCAATTGGTAAATGTTCAAAAGATATGAAAAGACAGTTTTCAGATGATGAAATTAAAGCCATCTATAATCAAATGAAAAAAATGTTCTAAATCACTGTCTATCAGAGAAATGCAAATTAAAACAACTCGGAAGTACTACTTCACTCCTCTCAGACTGGCTAAGATGACAGGAAAAGATATTGATGAATGGTGGAGGGAATGTGGGAAAACTGGGACAATAATGTATTGTTGATGGAGCTCCAACCATTTTGGAGAGCAATTTAGAACTATGTCCAAAGGGCTATAAAATTGTACATACCCTTTGGCTCAGGAGTGTCACTACTGGCTCTGTATCCCAAGGAAATCATAAGGAAGGGAAAAGGACTCACATGTGTGAAAATGTTTGAAGTGGCTCTTTTTGTGATAGCACAGAATTGAAAAATGAGTAGATGCCCATCAATTGGAGAATGGTTTAATATATAATGGGATATTATTGTTCCATAAAAATGATGACCAATGTATACTTATTGTGTATCTAATTTATATTTTAATATATTTAACATCTAGTGGTCATCCTGCCATCTGGGGGAGGGGATGGGGGGGTAAGAGGGGAAAAATTGAAACAAGAGGTTTGGCAATTGTTAATGCTGTAAAGTTACCCCATACATATAACCTGTAAATAAAAGGCTATTAAATTTTAAAAAAAATGACAACCAAGCTGATTTTAGAAAGGCCTGGAAAGATTTACAAGAATGATGCTGAGTGAAACAAACAGAACCAGGAATAACAGCAAGAATGTTCAATGATCAGCTATGAAAGGCTTGGTTCTTCTCAGTGGTTCAGTAAGCCAAAGCAAATCCTTTGACCTTGGATAGAAAATGCCATTGCAACCAGAAAAAGAACAATGGAGATTAAATATAAATCAATACATGCAATATTCACTTCTTTTTTCTGTTTTTTTATTCTCTCCCATGATTTTTCCCTTTTGCTCTGATTTTTCGCTCCCAATATAATTCATAAAGCAATGGTTTTTAAAAATAAATAAATTTTTTAAAAGAGTAACCCACAGAGATGGAATCAAAACTTCATGGAAACAGAATTTAGCCATTGAACTTCAGAATTGGAAGGGATAGAAGTCATTAAATGCAGTCTCTTCTATTTCATAGCTCTGAGAGAGACAATGAAGCTCATAAGTACCTGAGTTGAAGCTAGAAGCTGCTTTTCTGATTTTATAGCCAAGTTCTTTCTACTTTGACCATTTTGAGGAATTACTGGAATGGATATACCAGTAGGATCTAAAAGCTTCTCTACTTGCCACTTTTGTGTGAAATAATGTGCGTGTTCTTTTCCCTACTTGAAGGTGAGCTTCTTGAGTCAGACAGATAGTTGATTGAGTTTTTGGTATGATCAAGAAGTAACAGAGTGCTTAGGACACAGGACTTTCTTGTTTTTTTTTCTTTCATTGATTCATTGCTTGGAACATTTTGTAATATATGCAGTATGGCATGTGGTAGGCGCTTAAATACATACTTGTTGATTGACTGATTGAAGATAAGCCCACCACACTTCCCTTCCCCTAGATTATTGATCTCTAAGTCACTCACAATTGTGATTTTGTTGAGGAACTGAAACTACAAGATTTGGTAACAGACTGAAATGTGTTGTTGCTTTTCAATAAATTCTAATTCTAGGCAAATTCCCGGGATTCACCAGAAATCTCATTTCCCTTAAGCTAGAACCAGATGTCAGGAATGATATTCTTATCTGATTTCTGTCAGCCTTCTATAAGATACATTATTTGATTTGTGGATCACATACTTCTCAGGAAAACTGACTATCAAATGAATCCTGTTTTTTTTTTATCAGCTCACCTTATAACAGTGGAGAAGATCTTGCACTGGATAGAGTAGAGAGAGAATTCCTCAATGTGATTTGGAATCCATCACTTAAGATGAAATCTAAGGCTGGGAATACAGTTTGGGATCATTTCAATATAGGAGTAGAGCACATTAGGAAGAGAGCATCAGGAAAGGTCACTCTTTCCAAGGGAAAAAAGCATGGAGAAGGGAAATAAGGGTATAATGGACAGAGCATTAATGTGTACCAAGGCAAATGGAGGATGGCATCATTATCTAGTTGCATCCAGTTGGAGTCTTATCTCCCCCATAGTAAGTCCCATGAGGACAGAAACGAAGGCTCTGGATATTGGTATCTCCTCCCTCTCTAATCTCTTTGTCCAAGATGAGCTGTCAGTGAAGAGCACACAGTAGGTTTTCAATTAATGAAGGGGAAAAGAAAACACATTAATAAAGCCCTGTTGTGTGTCAGGAACTCTGCTAAGTGATTTACAAATATTATCCCATTCCACATACAATGAAAGTGGAATTTCATAGGTATACTTTAACTCTTAAAAATCCCATAATATTGACAAGATATTTGAGGTTTTCAGATATACTCACACACCTCAGAATCATAGAAGTATTATTTCTTACTTTGTATGATCTTTTGCCCTTTCTGGACCTTAGTTCCTATCATCAAAATGCAAGGGTGGAAGCCAGTGGTCCTTCAGGTCCCACTGATATCTATGATCAAGGGTCCAAAGAACGCCAGTCATTTAGGAGACTTATTTCCCTCTCACTCAGTGTCAGGTCTTGTCTTCCCACACAATGGGTTTTAATTTCCAAAGACACATGTAGAAAAAAGGATCTCCATGGGAATAATGGGTTTGAAAGAAGGCTGGCAAAACTCTCTCAGGGTTTGTCTTTGACAATAAACTCCTTGATTTCACAGCAAGAAGAATCCTCATCATGTTTACTTCTCAAAATATGCCTCCCTTCAAATCTTAGTTCTGTTTCTTCCACCAAGTCTTCCCTCATATTTGCCCCCTTCCTGGTAAAAAGGATCATCCCCTCCTGAAATCCCTTCAGAACACTTCTCTCTCTTCTTTCTTTACTCCATTGCTTACTGCTCTGCATAAAGGTCCCAACCTCCTTGTTAACCTCTCTAAGTGTCTGGAGAGCAGGGACCTGGATTTTTTCCAACTCTCTATCCTGGGCACTTAATCATAGCTAACTGAATATATTTGGCTCTTAATAATTGATTGTTGACTGAGTGATTGAATGAGGGGAGATGGAAAGACTAATGCTGAAACGGGAAAAAGTGAGACAAGTAGATGTGGAAAGTTCCTAAGGATAATTTTGTTTTTCATTATTGACTTTTTTTGAGTCGTCTCTGGACAAACAAGATTGCAACGCTCCCCACTGGTATCACTCAAGGAAAGAGAAGTCCTAGAGAAAGCAAAAAAAAGCTTATTGCAAATATATGACAAGTCTTCACGATGTGTTCACTCCAACCAATGTTTCTTAAGCACTTACCCCATGCAAGGTCCTAGGTCATAACGCTGGGCATTAATAGATCTTTTGTGCTTGGGAGATGTGGGATAGATCCCTGTGCTAGAGAGATAATCAGGGATCCCAGGAGGCAGAGGAGAAGAGACAGTGCATTTTATAATGGGATACCTCTCATAACCAAGGCACAAGGAAAGGGGGAAAGAGAAAGGAACAAACATATATTAAATATTTACTATGTTCCCAGGACTGTGCTAAGCAATTTGAAAACATTTCATTTGATCTCCTTTGAAAGGAAATAATATAGAATAAGACTACACTAGAAAAAAGGTGGAAGTAAACAGTGGAGTGTTAGGCTAAGGATTTTATCCTAGAGGTAATAGGCAGCCACTGCAGATTTTTGAGAAGAAATATAATGTGGTTTAATATCTATGCAGTCTGCATAGGACAGAAACATTGAAAAGGAGTCACAGGAAGGCACTGTCAGCCAGATGTAAGGAATAAAACCTTAGCAAAAGAGCTGACAGTATGGACATGGACGGTCCCAGGAAGAAGGGAGTTCCTTTTCACTGAAAGTGTTCAGTTGGTGGTGGGTTGGCCACTGTCCATGTGTGCTACAGTGCAAACCCCTCCTCACGGAAGAAGTTGAACTAGATACATCTGAAGGTTTTTCTCTATAACTGAGATCTATCTAGGCTTCCATATTCTAAATAGTGAAGCCAATTTATAATAGAGACCTTCCAAATAAAAAAGAGTTGACCCCTGCCTAATTTGCTTAAATGTTTAATAATTTGGCAGACATATGTACATTTGTATATTACCTTCATCTGTATATGATTATCTTCAATTACTAGTGAGTATTTAACATAATGTCATTTTATTATCCCTTCCCCAAATTCTGATTCTCAGCTTCTGTATTAAGTAGCTGTCTTTTCAAGCAAGAAGTTGGATGACTTAAGGTGAAAATCAGTCACCCTGATAATGACTAAAAGGATAAGAATAAACCACTCTGCATAGTGACTTCTCCTCTTCTAGGCTTATGGTCCCATTTTAGCCATAATGAATGCAGAGTAAATGTACCACGGTAATTTCCAAGTCATAAACTCCTTGAAAATGCCAGGCGGAGATCCGTTAATATGCCAGGTGATGGATCTACTATTTACCATCGATTGAGGAATTCAGAACCAATTCATTCTCAAGTAGCTCACATTTTTCATCAGCGACAGAATTGTTTTGTACATTTCGACTCAAAAGAGATGAACAATGTCCCAGGGCTCTTCAAGGGAGAATGATGCTTCCAATATGGAGTGTTCTTTCCTGGAATGATGGGACATCTGGGCTGGCGGAAATCTTGGTTTTCATCCAGACTGACCCCCTCCCTTTACACAGGCGGATATCAAGGGAGGGGGACTTGTTCAAGGTCACCCATAAAATGAGCAGTCAATGTGAGATGAAAAACGTGATGTAAGAGACAGAGCCTTGGGTCTGCTGGAGGGGAGGTACCATAAAACCACAGCTCTCTCCTGTACTGCCTAAATGATCTTTGACATGCTCTTTCTCCATTCTGGGCTCCTGATTGCTCTGCTATAAATAGAGATCTCTTCCAGAGTTGGAAATTGTGAATCATTTTTTTGTTTATTTTATTTTATTATTAATTTATGGAATAAAACAAGCATTTCTATAACTTGATATAATAAAAATGATTGCACATGAAACTATAAATCTATTATGCATAACTTGTCATTCTTTTAAAAAATATAATAAAATTAACATGTGAATTTCTTTTTTTTTCTTTTTTTTCCCTTCCCTACCCACCTGACCTAGAGATTTCGTGTGTGTGTGTGTGTGTAAATAAGCATTCTGAACATAGATTTATTTATGCATTATGAATAGCCCTATGTATATGATACTTCCATTATAAAACACCTTAATACTCATCTCCTTTCCAGTACTATGTTTATTATGATAAGTGAATACTTTTTTATAAAAAGAAGAAAAATGCAAGCTAGTAAGCAAAATTGACTAAACTTGGCTTTAGATTTAGAAGATTAATTTATAAAGGTAACACAAGTGACTGACTTTTTTTTTCAAAAATGTAATCCAAAGTAGAATCTTAAGAACGGATCAATTCAAACCATTTAGGAAAAAAGACATTCATTGTATGAAGCACCTTCAGCTCAGGTCAAAATTGTAATGGAAAGCATAAGCCCTGAGGTTAATGATGTGATGATAAAAGGATCAATGAGTCACAGAATAGTATTCAGATTTTATGACCTATGTTCAGGAAGCCCTCAATCTGTACCTTTCCCATCAGATATCTCAAGATCCACTGAAATGATACACTGGCACCATAAAGGAATGTGACTAATGTTTATTTTTATCAAAAGGTGCTATGGTGTGATGGAAAAGACATGGGGCTTAATGTCAGAAAGACCTGTGTTCAAATTCTGCTCAGACATTAGCTGTGTGACATGAGTAAATCCCTTAACTTCTCTAGGACTCAATATTTCCATATGTGAAATGGGACTTTTGATTGTGGTGTTTTTGAAAGTCCTTTTTGAATCTAAATATATGATGCCATAGCTGACCCCCCCCCCAAGTTAGACTGTGAGTTTCATAAGAAGAGACCTCATTTTATTTCAACTCTATCTCAACTCAACTAGACCCTATGGTTAGTCAATTTTGGTTCACTTAGAGAATCAGCAGATCAGAATTGAATTTCATTTCTACTGGGATGTTTAGGGCTCAAGTCTAGAAATACCCACTGGAATCTGAAAAAGGCAACAAAGGGCAGCGGATGACATGAGAAAAGTAGTAGGCATTAATCACTTAATCAACAAACACTTATCAGATACCTTCTAAGCTGGCTGGCTCTATGCTAGACAATGGAAACAGAAATACAAAGAATTATTTGAACATTAGTTTTGTAATCGTGAGCAATTTAAGTCTCTAAATTTTAGTTTCCTCATTTGTAAAAATGATAAAATAGCACTTCCTCAGAATGTAATTGTGAGGTAACATGAAATTATGGAAAAGAAGGGAAAAAAAGAGGGGAGGCAAAGATGGAATGTGTGTGTGTGTGTGTGAGAGAGAGAGAGAGAGAGAGAGAGAGAGAGAGAGATGCAGAGAGAGACAGAGACAGACAGAGAGACAGAGACAGACAGGGAAAGACAGAGACAGAGAGACAGAGAGAGACAGAGGGAGACAGAGACAGAGACAGAGAGACAGACAGAGAGAGAGACAGAAAGACATAGAGAGAAATTGAGAGCGAAAAGGGCAAGACAGAGGGACTGAAAGAAAAGAGACAGACAGACAGAAACAGAGAAAGAGACAGAGACAGAGACAGACAGATAGAGACAAAGAGACAGACAGACAGACAGAGACAAAGAGACAGAAAGGCAGAGAGAGACAGACAGAACCAACATTAAGTATTTACTATGTGCCAGGGATTGTGCCAAACACTGGGGATATTATTGTGGCTGCTGCTGCTATTACTGCTACTGCTACTACTATTTGCATGGTATTCTAAGGTTTGCAAACCGCTTTCAAAACATTGTTGTGAGTATCTTCACAATCATGGGAGGTGTGTACTGTTGTTATCTCTATTTTGCAGATGAGGAAACTGAGGCAGGAAGGTGATGTGATTTTATGTGACTTTCCAGGATCATACACCCAGTAAGTATCTGAGATTAGACTTGAACTCATCTTCCTGACTCCATGTACTACCAAGAACTGTTTCCGCTTTACCACCTCGATACAGGAAAACATAACAGCTTCCTCCCCTGAAGGAAGTCCTACTCTAACCAGTGAAGGCCAAACCTAAAGGGGAACCAGAAAGTGAAAAGAGAGAAGAACCTCCCTGTGGGAGGAAGCAATGATGAGGAGACTTCCAGAAAGGGGGAGAGAACCCAAAGCTCAGCAAGATAAGGTAAAACTTCATCTACCCGAGCTGAGCACTGGCCCTAGAACATGAATCCCTGTATCTTCTGTTCCTCAGTGTTCAAGACTCGGGGACTTATTCCAGAATGTTGATCTCTGGGCACGATGATAAATGGGCTTTTGGGAGATCTTTGTAACCCATTTCCACCTTAGCCATGAGGACCCCCATTTGGAAAGTCTTCCTCGGCCCTAATGGAGGTAGCACTTAAAATAATAGGGGAGAAAAATGTCCCACTGCAGGGGTGGCTATTCCAATATTGAAAATCTGTGTCCTGATAAAAAGTTGACTATTGAACACACCCCTCCCCTGCCTGAGGCACACTGATCTCACAATCAATTTCCCCGAGCCTAAGTTTTACTCTCTCTGCTTTTCATAATACAATTTAATTTTTATGTACAGAATTTCCTGAAGGGCATAAATGTATTTTCACTTTAAGCCCGGGTAATTCGGTTTTAAATCAAGCATAAAGACTCAATAAACAGTGCCGAGCTAACGGGTTTGGCCGGGCCAGTGACCTTTCGCTGTTATTTTTGAATAAATAAGAAAATGGTTAAAAATCCCAGATGAAGTGGGCCAAAGATTCTCCATTGTCTGTTCAGAGAGCGGCCTGAATTGACAATAATTTGATAGTTCATGCTTGAGAAAACTCCCAATTGGGAATGTGAGGGCCTGGAAATTGTCTCGCTGGGTAATCATGTGGAGATTGGGCAGTGGTGACTCTCTTTGACCTTGAAACATTTTCCCAAATCCAACAAAGATGAAGAGAAAAAGAACACCTTCTGTCTCGGTCTCTCTCTCTCTCTTTTGGTGAGTGACAGATACCTGACAAAGCAGCACTTTCAGAGACAGACTGTGAAAGAGACCTTTCCTTCTCCAGTAAGAGGATCTGGGACCTATAGAGTCAGAAGGGCAGAAAAATCATACATTGATTATCTTGGAGAGACTCATAACTCATCAAACCCATCATTAACAAATGAGGAAATTGAGATACAGATAGATTAATTGGTTTGCTTCAGGTCACACAGCTGATAAGAGCTTGATAGGGATGTGAATCCATATCTTCTTGATTCCAGTGCTTTGTCAATTCTTCGTTCCACATTAGAAACCATCTGGTGCAAAATGCCCTTTTTCAGGCGAGAATGCCAAGACCTAAAAAGGGTTATTGTAGAGAAGGGTTAGAGCTGGAATGAACTTTCAGGGGGAAAATGAGGCTATCTGACAGAACATAACTAAACCAGTGGGCTGAGCAAGGCCCTTCTTGGCAGGTTCTACTTCTCTAGGAAGGAATGGACTTGATAAGCCATTCTCTAAATGATAGTCAGAGGATATGAACAGACAATTTTCAGATGAAGAAATTGAAACCATTTCTAGTCATATGAAAAGATGCTCCAAATCATTATTGATCAAAGAAATGCAAATTAATATAACTCTGAGATACCACTATACCCACCTCAGATTGGCTAAGATGACAGGAAAAAATAATGATGAATGTTGGAGGGGATGTGGGAAAACTGGGGCACTGATACATTGTTGGTGGAATTGTGAACACATCCAGCCATTCTGGAGAGCAATTTAGAACTATGCTCAAAAGGTTATCAACTGTGCACTCCCTTGGATCTGGCAGTGTTTCTATTGGGTCTGTATCCCAAAGAGATCTTAAGGGACGGAAAGGGACCTGTATGTGCAAAAATGTTTGTGGCAAGAAACTGGAAACTGAGTGGATGCCCATCAGCTGGAGAATGGCTGAATAAGTTATGGTTTATGAATGTTATGGAATAGTAGTGTACTATAAGAAACGATCAGCAGGATGATTTCATTGAGACCTAGAGAGACTTACATGAACTGATGCTGAGTGAAATGGGCAGAACCAGGAGATCATGGTACACAGCAACAACTAGATTATACAATGATCAATTCTGATGGATGTGGCTCTCTTCAACAATGCAATGATTCAAACCAGTTCCAATGATCTTGTGATGATGAGAGCCATCTACATTTATTTATTTATTTTTTTTATTTAATAGCCTTTTATTTACAGGATATATACATGGGTAACTTTACAGCATTAACAATTGCCAAACCTCTTGTTCCAATTTTTTCACCTCTTACCCCCCCCACCCCCTCCCCTAGATGGCAGGATGACCAGTAGATGTTAAATATATTAAAATATAACTTAGATACACAATAAGTATACATGACCAAAACATTATTTTGCTGTACAAAAAGAATCAGACTCTGAATTATTGTACAATTAGCTTGTGAAGGAAATCAAAAATGCAGGTGTGCATAAATATAGGGATTGGGAATTCAATGTAATGGTTTTTAGTCATCTCCCAGAGTTCTTTTTCTGGGTATAGCTAGTTCAGTTCATTACTGCTCCATTAGAAATGATTTGGTTGATCTCGTTGCTGAGGATGGCCTGATCCATCAGAACTGGTCATCATCTAGTATTGTTGTTGAAGTATATAATGATCTCCTGGTCCTGCTCATTTCACTCAGCATCAGTTCATGTAAGTCTCTCCAGGCCTTTCTGAAATCATCCTGTTGGTCATTTCTTACAGAACAGTAATATTCCATAATTTTCATATACCACAGTTTATTCAGCCATTCTCCAACTGATGGACATCCATTCAGTTTCCAGTTTCTAGCCACTAGAGCCATCTACATTTAGACGGAAGTCTGTGGGAACCTAGGGTGAATCACAACATAGCATTTTCATCCTTTTGGTTGTGGTTTGCTTGAATTTCCTTTTCTTTCTAATTTTTGTTCCTTTGCAAGATAATTGTATAAACATATATATATATGTGTGTGTATATATATATATCGGATTTAACATATATATTTTACCACATTTAACATACTTGCCCTCTAGGGGAAGGTGTGGGAGCAAGGGGGGGGATTGTAACACAAGGTTTTGCAAGGGTCATTGTTGAAAAATTATCCTTGTATATGTTTTGAAAATAAAAAACTTCAATAAAAATTGAAAAAAAAGACAATAGACTTGATAAAAAATCACACACCTTTAAAATGTGTACATTGTTTATTGGGGGCTTAGTCTGGAGCTGCCTTATTCTTTTTTGTTTTTTTAATAGGTTTTATATACATATATATGTGTGTATACACTTAAACACATGCTTGTGTGTATGCTATACATATACAATTTACATAGACATATGTTTATGTGTATACATACACATCTATACCTATGAATTATAACCTAATTTTTCACCATGCTTCATCCCCTTTCCTTTGCAAAGGGTCTTCAAAAAGATGGATGATTTAAAATTGAAATTCCTTAAGGAAATGCCTAGATGTGACATTACTGATGGCCATACATAACTTTCCACCCAATGCTAGAATTAATTATCCAACATCCTAGATATGACATAAACCTGTTGTGTGATCATTTGGAAATCAATTAGCATAAGACTCAGTTTCCTTGTATTTAAAGTGAAGTTTAATCATTCTTTCCGCAACAAACAATTATTTGAAACACATATTTAATTGCCATTAAATTATTTGTTTCCTCATATTTAAAGTGAAATTTATTCATTCCTGCCACATCAAATATTTATTTGTCCAAAAAAAAATCTCGGAAACATTTAAATGCCATTAAGCTTTTTATTAGCACCATTATTATACAGCTGGAAGGGACCTCAGATGTCATATGGTCTAATTTTTTCATTTTGTAAACAAGGAAACTGATGCTCAGAGACTGGAAATGATTTTTTCAGGACCATGATCAGTAGGTAGTAGACTCAGAATTCAAATTCATCTCATGGCAAGTTTTTTGTTTTTCCCTCTATTCCCTGCTATTTTACAATATCATCAACATCATCATCACTTGCCAACCTGGCTAGAACAGTTCTAATGATGCCAAGCTCACTCATTGGTGAGAATCTTACCCCATTTTTGGACAACTCTGATTATGTGATTTTCCTTAGTTTAAATCTACCTTCCTGTAAGTGTTTGCCTACTCTCTGCTCTTTCCTATGGGAAATAACAGGAAATAAATCCACTCTTTCCGATAGCTCTCCAAATATCAGAAAACATGTATCTTCTTTCAGTCACTCTACCCCAGAATTGTCTTTTCTTTTCCAGTCTAACCACAGCCATGCTTTCTTCAATTAATCCCTGTTTGGCGAAATACAGTCTACCATCTTGGTTCAGCTACTTTGGACATGCACAAATTTACTCAAATGTGACGTATAGAACTGAAGACAATAATTTCATCGTGTCTTACCAACACAAAGGAGAGCCAAATGAACACTTCTTTTCATTTAGACATTTTGTTGTTCAGTCAGCATTTCTAAGTTTGAGTGAGGGATTCTAGTGGTCATGCCATACTAATACATCAAGGAAATTCATAATGCTCCTTTTTCACATGAATTGTTTTCACATCAACTGCTCCCCACCCTCAATCTCTGCAACTGATTTGTTTGAAATAATATGCAGGACTTTATAATAACTCTTATTGATGTCATTGTATTATTGCCTATCATTCAAGCCAATTTTGAATTCTGATTCAATCTTATAACATAATTACTAACCTTCCTAGCTTTGCATCACATACACATTTGATAAACTTGTTTTCATCTGAATCACTGATAAGAATGTTGAATGGAACAGGTACAAGGAAAGAGTCCTATGGCCATAGCTAGAGAATTCCCTGATGCTTGACAAGAGTCCATTAACCTTTGGTTACAGCTTTTCATCCTATAAATCATCTGATTGTATCATCACGTAGCCCATATTTATATATCACAGATAATATCCACAAGGATATTTTGAGGAGGATTGTGGATAGAACTCCCCTTATCAATCAGCTCAGTAACCTTGTCACAAAAGAAAGCCAACTTATTTGACTGTGCCGTGTTTTGAGCAGATCCATGCTTATAGCTAGGGATTCCTAAATTTTTAGGTCCTTGGGAGCCATCAATATGTAATCCATGCTATGCTTTTGTAGGAAGTGAATGTCAAGCTAGCTACTATAAAATGAAATGATCTACCCCATTTCTTATTTTAAAGAACAGTAATTATGCATAGATTTGATTGTGACATTATTTGAGCATCAGCCTCTCTTAATAATAAAAAGTGCTATTTAGAGAGTTTTCACGAATTATAATTGTCTGATATTTTCAAGAATCCTGTGAGGTGAGTGTCACTAATGTAAGAGAGCTCTAGGTCCAAGATTTTAAAGGCTGGACTACATGCATAATAATTATCAGAAGAGGATCTTTTTAGAGTCTTGTGTAGCATCTACAAAGACATAGGTCTGGATCTGGTGAAGGAACTGACCGACTTCATTAAATAATGTCTAGATTGATTATTCATTTTTAAAATGGCTTACAAAACCCTTTACTCAACCCTTTACCCTGGGGGGATATTATTTCATCCATTTTACAGATGAGAAAACTAAAAATCAAATCTAGTAATTAGCTTGCTCAGGTACACACAACTATGAAGTATTAAAATTATGATGTAATAGCCAGGGCTGCTGAGCTCAAGTCCCACATTTTTTGAATTAGAAAACTCATCTGCGTTTGTCTTTACATGAAGAACTTGTTTTCTGACCTTAGAGACTCATTTCATCAAAGTTTAAAACCCACCCAATCACTAAGACACTTTAAAAAAGACATAATTTGTAATGACAGCCCCAGACTAAAATCCCTGGCTTCTGTCAAGCAAATTAAACAGAACAATGAGCCTATTAAAAGTTACTCTGAGATATTTACTCTGCCAAATGTTATGAGGGAGATAAAACAACATAGTCATCCAGCCTTGGAGAAGGATTTTGTTATTTATTCTTCTTAGATTCAGGCAGAGCGAATAGTCCTATCTATCAACATCTGTGTCCCTTCTTCTGTACCTGGGAAGGACACATGAGCCTATTTGGGGATATACCAGCTATTTTAGGGGCTTCTGAAGAAATTGAAGTGACCAGAGGGAGAAGGGAGAGAAAAAGAGAGAGGGAGAGACAGAGAAAAAGAGAGAGACAGAGACAGAGACACAAAGAGGGACACAGAGACAGAAAAATAGATATAGAGACAGACACAGAGACACAGAGAGACACAAAGAGAGAGGAATAGAGACAGAGATAGAGTGACATACAGAGAAACACAGATAATCAAACACAAAGAGACAGACATAGAAAAAGACAGAGACAGATACAAAGAGATAGAGACAGAGACAGAAACAGTGAGAGACAGAGAGAGATAGAATAATAAAGACAGAGACACAAAGACGAGAGAGAGAGAGAGAGAGAGAGAGAGAGAAAGAGAGAGAGAGAGAGAGAGTGTGTCAGACAGAGAGAGAGAGTCAGACAGAGACAAAGACAGAGAGGTGAGGGGGAAGACAGAAAGAAGGGATGGATGGCTCTATAGATAAAGATACAGAAACAGAGTAAGATAGCTATTACCAGTACTTATGAAAAGGTTTTACCAAAAGTTGTGCATATGGTAGAAATCTGATCTGGTATTTTTCCCCTTGGGATGAAGATATATTACTTGATACTGAAAAGCATAAATAATCTTCCAAATGTTTCTCTCAACTGTTAGAGTTTGGTGGACATTTTATTTGTCCTTTGGATTGCAGGGCCATGATTTTTTTCTAACAACTTGTTCTATTTGCCCAGTCGTAGAGGGGCTGTTTCTCTATCATATCAATATTACTTTTCTATAAGTTAATCTTGATCTATTTTTTTCGGAACTCCAGAAAAAATCTCTCCTGGAAGAGTCATAGTTAATCCATGATACTTTGTGCCTGGAAAATTTCAACTTTAGTTAGTCATTGGGCAAGTTCTGGATTCTACCATCACCGAAGTCTATTGATCTGCTAGTATTTTCCTGATATGGAGTCATGTTCCAGAGCCTTCTCAGGAGCACTGCCATTCAAGAGAGAATTACTTCCCTTGAAAAGCCCCATGTGATTTCCCATCCTATTATGACCCAAACTTGGCTGTTGGAATTTTTAATGAATCCTTTCTACTAGTCCTGCCATTTCTCTGGTTCTTGAAGAATACAGTCAGTCAATCAATCAGCATTTATTACACACCCATTGTATGCCAAGTACTGAGCTAAGCACTGGGCTCACCATCATGTTTGTCATCATAACTGTGTCCTTGACTTTTTACAACTACAAGTTTCAAGAGAAAGTGGCTTGGAAGCTGAATCAATCTCGTTTTTGAAACAGATGCTGTTTGAGTAGATTTTCTTTTTTTTCCTCATTCTTTGTCAGAGTTGTAAGTCTTCCACACTGGTTCCTGTTTCTATGTCGTTTAATAGTTTCTAAAACACAATCCTCACTCCATCCCTGGCGATGTTAGTGATTCAGAGCAGCAGTGTCAGACACAAGTAGAAATCAGGGCCATTAAGCCATATAGAAAAGCCATTGATTGACTTAGAAAACCACATAATGATATTCCTATGACCCATTGTATTTTCATTTATTTTGTGAAATATTTCTCAAATTCATTTTAATTTGGTTCCTGCTTCACTCAGGAGTACTTTGTGCGTTTGACTCCTCTGATGGAGAAGATTATTGTCTCCATATTACAAATCATATGGAGCTAAGACAGAACTTCAAGGATCAGGAAAGAACTCGGATTTAGAGCTCAGAAGTATATTAGAAGCTACTTACTCCAACCTCCTTGATTGGCAGGAGAGGAAACAACTGGGACACTAAATTCATGCCATTTGTTGACATTCTAAGAACCACAAGTGGAATTTAAGTCACAACCTTCAGGGTCCAGAGCCTGGGTTCATTCCATTGCATTGAACTGCCTCCCTAAATAATTCAGTCCATTTCACAGAGAAGGAAACAGAGGCGTGGGAAGTTCAGAATGTTCTACCTCCTCATTTTCTTGACTTGCAACACCCAGATACCTTTAAGCTCAGTGTAAATCAGCATTACTTTTGACTTTTGTGTTCCCGGCATCTATCTAGCACAGTGCTTGGCACTTTGAGCGGGGCTTTGACTCAATCAGTCAAGTATCTGTTAACCTCAATTCCCTTCCTCCTCTCCCCTAACAGAATGTAAACTCCTTAGGGAAAGACTTTCATTGTTTTTTATTGTTAGTGACTAACACAGGGCCTGGCACTCAGATGGGGCAGGATGGACTGGGCTGGTGATGTTGCTGGAGAGAGATACCAATGAGGAAAGTCCCTCCACTGAAGCACTTCTTGGCTCTTTATAGTTTGGAGGTCTTGTTGTCTGTCCTTTGTTCTCAAAGACCACCATGACATCAGGGAGGTGATGCTGGGCCATGCCAGTGAGAGAGGGCTGTGCAAGATCACTTGCCTCATAGCCCTTCCAGAACCATCTGGGTCCAGTGACCAGATATAGAACAGGATACCTGGAGATGGTTCTGGAAGCAATGGGAGAGACCTTTTAAGCTCAGGTCTTCACCAGGTCTCAGTTTGACTAAGCCCACACTATGCTTAAGGCTAGCAAGCCACAGCCTAGAGAATTTCCTGTTGGATAGAGAATTAAGGAACTTATCAGTGTTAGCAGCAGAATCTGAACCCAAGTTTTCCTGACTGCAATCAGTTACCTATGCACAGCTTGCCCAGCAGGCACTTTGTAAACATTTGTTGAATTAAATTGACTTCTCCCCACTTATATTGGAGTTAAAAAGCAGAGATAAGGTCTCCTGTGGCCAAACTGAAAGCCCTTTCCCCTGCATCACACTGCTTCTGCCCTAAAGTCACCCCTTACTAGTACCAAAGGAGAATCTTTCAGGAATGTTTTCTTCCCAAATGGAGGAGCTTCTATTCAGTTGAGCCGGATCAAAACATTCTTCCTCTGAATTTGGAGACAATGAAGAAAGCCTTGGTCTCTCTTCTGAGGTTGGGGCAGATGCCCAGCTAATAGAATCATCCCTCGATGGATCTGAAATCTGCTCTCCTTGAGCTCATTTCACAACATCCCATTTCAATATAAACAATCCTCCAGACTGGGTAATTCATGAAGTCATTTCAATTTTGGAAGCAACACGAGCAGAACTACACCCCCAGAGTTCATGACATAAGAGAATGGAGCGAGTGAATTGAATTTTGAAGGCAGACACAGCCCTTCGAAATGTGTGGGGTCATTTTTCATTCGACTTGCTATCTTGCCACTTCAGTGACAGACAGCAGGATGAACATGAGTTGCAGGTTTAGACTGCAGATGCTTCCCCAGAGGCGATCCCTCTGCCTCATTTGGTCCCAAAGGAAAATTGTCCCCTGTCCTGGCAGGGAGGCCGTGTTGAAAATGAACCAAACAATGGGGATTTCACTATGGAGGTGACAGACATTTAACTGCGTAAAGCTGAATCTGGCCAGTGAGAGTTACAGGGACTAAAGTTTCAACTAAACATAAAGAATCATTTTCTAATAATCAAAAGAATCCAATGTTGGAGTAAGCTTCCTGCATGGTTAGTGAGTCTTGCAGATATAGAACCTGGACCTCAAAATCAAGAAGACCCAAAGTCAAATGCTAGTTTTATGGGATATCATTTAAGCTCTGTTTGCCTCAATTTCCTCATCTTAAAAGAGTAGATTATAGGAGGTTCTGTTGAACAAAGTTGGTGTGAGTTCAAATTATATAGCATATGTAAAGTGCTTTCTTAATCACAGAGTTCTATGTAAATATTCACTATTATTATTGTGAACAATCTTTGCAAAGAGCTTATAGTTTAATAGAGGAAGAAAATATCCACAAATAAACATAAACAAATAAATGAAGAAAAGAAATGCAGAACATTTTTTTTTTGTAGGGGAAATGGGTCAATAACCACTGAGAGGCCACGAAAGGGCTTTAGTACAATGTGGAAGAAAAGGAGGAATTGTAAAAGACAGAGGTGGGGGAGAAATGTTCCAAACCTAGGGGACAGCCAGCCAGACTATAAATGAAAATGGAGACTGTGTATGGGTTATAGTAAGGCATTTGGTTTGAAATATTGGAATGAAAAAAGAGGGAAAGTGAATTATAGATGAGATTGAAGGGGAAGGACTTTACAAGCCCAACAGGTATGAGTGGAGTTGGGTCTGAAGTGAAACAAGCATTAAGATTCTCCAGTTGGGACCCTTCAGTAAGCCCTCAAGGAGACCCTTAGGCAAACTCTTTTCTGAGAGGTTCTACCCCTCAGTCTTGGTGTTGAAGGGACTCAGTCAGCCTAGCCTCTGAATTTGGTCAAGGTAGCTTCCAACATCTTCAACAAGAGTTTAAAGGAAAGAAACATGTTCCAACATTGAAATCTTTCAGTTACTAGAAAATATTGCTTTATGTTGAGTTGAAACTGCTCTTCTTGTAATTCTCACAGGCCAGATCCAGCTGGGTTCTGTACCATGGATGGTTGGGAATGACCAGGGATTACTGCAAGGGGGAAGAGAATGAGATGTACAATCAGGACTAGGATTAGAACCCAGTTCTCCAAAGAAAATGTTAAAATGTGATCTTGGGGAAGTCTTCCCTCACCCCAGTCCCAATCCTGAGTTTCAGTTTTCCATTGACAAAACATTCAGAATTATCCCTGCTTTCCTCTCATAGTTCTCATGGAAAGCAATTCCTTTTCCATCTCTGGATCTCAGTTTCCTCATCTGTAAATTGAAAAGTTTAGATTACATGACCTGCGAGATTGCTTCCAGCACTAAATCTGTAAGTTTGTGAGCAAACTGAGATAATTGACACTGTCACTTTTTGGTCACAAATCCCAATGAAAAAACCAGTTACTATGTTGGAATATTCACTGTGCATTACCCAAGTTCTTCCCCCTCCCTCTTCCTGCACAGAGCACTCTGAGCTTTGCATCAAGGGTAGAGATACATTTATAGAACTGTGCAAAAGCACAGTCCCTGTCTTTGTAGAGCTCAGTCTGTGAGAGGGAGAAGAGACAATCCTAGATAACTATAGTATGCAATATTGCTCAAATGGAAATAACTCTAAGGTACTGTGATGATGGGGAACATTGAGCAAGAGGAGGAGGAGAGCAAATAAACCTTAGCTTTGGGTGTTCAGATATATCACTGCCCCCAGGTAGGAGGGAAAATTAATTCTGATGCTTTGTCCCTCTGACACTATCTGTATTCCCTACCTAACTATCCTGGAGATGGTTGGGGGTGGACATACAGGAACTGTCTATTATGCATTGGTTTAAAGGGGTGGGAAGGGATACATTCATCCCATTAATCAAGGTTATAACAGTAGGCATGGAGGTATTGGGCAAGACTCTATTGATATCGACAGAAAACTGGAGGTGTTGGGAAGAAAAATGCCTAATGATACTAGCATGAGGAAAATATGATTTTCCCATGATGATGAATCCACACATAATGCAATATGGTTCTCTCCAACACTGCCTTGTCCAACAAGACATGCCAGACCCCTCCCTTTCTCATGACCATTTCATTAATGCTGTCTTTTTGCTTCCGCTCAGATTATTTACTTTCTTTCCCTGTTTACTTCTTCATATCCTACCCATCCTCCCATCCACAGCTCACCTGTTGCCTTATCCAGGGGCTTCTAAGGCCACCCTGAGCTTTCCTGGACTCTCCAGCTTCGGAAGTCTTCCAGTTGGTACTTCATGGCTTGGTGGTGAATGTGGGTTTGACTCATGTGGCTCATTCTTGTTTCATGTGTGGTCCTCTGTACAAGTCTTGACAATTCTACGGATACACTCTTACAATATCTTTGGAATTAATGGCTCTACTTTGCAATCAGAGGAACAGAGGCTGGTGATAAGGGGGAGCCTTCAGGCTGATGGGATCTTGCAGGCTGACAATGTACATAGTTTGGACTCTGTGGATAATGTAGGGTTTGTGGGGATATTCTCATTCATGCAACATCACCCTCAGCTTTCGGCAATAGTCTCCCAGCTTTCAGACTTACCTTTCTATTCTTTTTTTCTTTATAGCTGGACAGTTTCTGAATGGTAAGGAAATCACAGACCATGTTATTCAGCCTATACCTTAGGAAGAATTCTAGCTACACTATCAAAGTTGGACTAATTCATGAGGTCTCTGCCACAGGGAATAGTGAAGAAACTGAAGGCAATAAATCAGTACTCTTTAATTAAATAAGAACAATGGCTTATTCTCTTTGAAAGAAAGGATGATTCAGTGGTATTAGCATCTTGGATGCCAGAAATCTCAGGCTGGCATCCTAGCTACACAACACACTTGATGCTGTGTAACCATTCATTCCCCTCAGCCTCAGCTTTCCAAGCTCTAAAATCACATTTACCTGCCTTACTCAAGGTGTAAACACTTCCTCTCTTCTTTCTCTCTGTCTCTCTGCCTCTGTCTCTCTCTATCTCTCTGTCTCTGTTTCTGTCCCACTGTCTCTGTCTCTGTCTCTCTGTCTCTGTCTGTCTCTGTGTCTCTCTCTGTCTCACTATCTCTGTTTCTCTGTCTCTCTGTCTCTGTTTCTCTTTCTCTTTTTTTTCTCTTTCTCTCTCGGCTTTTTAAAAAAATATATATTATTACCTTACATATGTAAAGCTTCCCCTTCCTCCTACTTTTATTTGCTGTTCTCTTGTTTTAGCTGTCTTTTTTGCATTACTTCCTATAAGTCAGTCCAGATTTCTTTATATCCCTAAGATGCATCCTTTTTAATGGTGCAATCATTTCATTACCCTGATATACCACAAGTTTTCCAGTGCTGGGCACACAATTTGTTTCTAGGTTTTCATTATTATAAATATTTGGCCACAAGTAAGCTGGAGATGGTAGAGCTGTGAATTTGGGCTTCACTCTGGCGGGATTTGGGATGCTGGCTTGTCTGCCTACAAGCTGTGGAATGCTTGAATAGACTTCATCTCTCTGAGTCTCAGTTTCCACATTTGTAAAATATAAATTGGATCAATCAAAATAAACCAACAAGTAATTGTTAAGTGCCTACTTTTGGGCCAAGTAATATCTGAACACAACATAGAAACAATCCCTGCTCTCAAGAAGTTTTTGTTTGATGGGGGTAAAGAAGTGCAACATAGACACACATGTATAAATAGAAAATACAAAGTGAATACCAGCTAAAGGGGGCAGGGGGCTGGTGGGGAAAAAGGAGAAGCAAAAGGGGTCTCGTATTTGTGTCCTTCTTCTTCCTTCTCCCCCTTGTACCATTCCCACAACCTAGATCTCTTTCAGCTCTGCAGTACTTTTGAATTTTTCCCATACAGAAGTACTTTTTAAAATTCTTAAAAAATTTCCCCATCAGTAAAATTAAAATTAAATAAATTTGTAAAAATTACCCAATTTGCTATGGCTACTTTCCCAACAATGGGACAAAGGTAAAACTGTACAAATTCAATGACTGTTAGATGTTAAAGATCTGAGAAGTCACATGGACCAACCCTCTCTTTTTACAGAGGAGGAAACTGAGGCATCAAGGGGGAGAGTGATTTGATGAAAATCCCACGTTAAGGTTGTAGGAAATCACAGGCTAAAATTAGAGTGTTTCCTGGGGCAGGGATCTGGTCTCTACCAGCCTGCCTCTATATATAAATAGAGGCAGAATTTCAGTATTTGTTCTTCCTGTTTTTCAAAACTTGCTTGATAAAAAGGAATGACAAAGACTAGTTGACTATGGGGAAGGATGCTAGATGGAGAAATGAATCTGAGTTCAAGTTTCTGGGTCACTAATGCCTTTGCTGTTACATCTCAGAGAAGTCCCTTCATCTTTCTGACTCTATTTTGCTATATGTAAAATGGTTATAGCCCTCTCTCTCCCTGCCAAAGACAAGACAAAGTATTGAGCTTTGTGTTGCTGTTGATCTTTAGTTCTTGAAGAAAACCAAAGAAACCAGGAGGGATGTCTCAATTAACAGGTGATTTGGATTTATGTGAGGCAGAGCTGTGCAAAGTCATCAGCCCCACTTTATCCCCTAGAGTCATTAGAATCGTGACATAGGTCAAAACAACTGGCAATGGCAGTGAGAGATTTTGACTTTTTAAAGCTGAAGTCTTTCCCAGGTCTCAATTTGTCTGAGGCAATCCCATTCAGCAGTTAAAGGCTTCAGCAGTTGAGGCAAAAAAAAAAATAGCCTAATTTGCCTTCACTGAAGAATCACTTTGGGAAGGGAAGATCTTCAGGGTTTCTGGATGAACAGAAACAATCAACTGATGAGCAAATGAGGCTTGGGCTGAGATGTATTATTGTCCAATCAATGAAAAGCAGAGTGATTTGAGTGTAAAGACATAGTCAAGTAGCTCCATTTGAATCCCAATTGGCTTAATCAAAGTCGGTTTTGTTGAAGCTATATTCTAAGAAATCATAAATGAAAACTGCACAAGACAAAAGAGTTAATTGTTCCATTTTTTAAAAAGAGAAAGATAAATAAGTAGGGAAGAAAAAAATCTAGCCCCTAAACCCAAAGGAAAAAGAAGAAAAGAAGGAAGAGGAAGAGATCTCCAAAAAGGCAAATTAGACTATTGAGGTTTTTTTTTAAATAGTATTTTATTTTTTCCCCAATTACATGTTAAGAAAAAATTTAGTATTCATTTTTACAAGATTTCCAAATCTGATTTTTTCCTTTCTTGCTCCTCTCCCCTCTTCTGAAGATAGTAGGAAGTTTGATATAGTTTATATATATGCTGTCATGTAAAACATATTTCCATATTAGTTATAGTTGTGAAAGATAAATAGATCAAAAGGGGAAAAAACCCACAAGAATAAAGCAAATGAAGAAAAATATGCTTCGATTTGCAATCAGAATCCATCAGTTGTTTCCTTGGTTATAAATAGTATTTTCCTTCATGAATCCTTTGTACTTGTCTTGGATCATCGTGTTGTGTTGAAGAGCTGAATCAATCATAGCTGATCATTACACAATGTCACTGATATTGTGTACATTGTTTTACTCGTTCTGTTCATTTTATTTTGCATCAGTTCATATAAGTCATTCACCATTTTTTTCCTGAAATATGCTGGTTCATCACTTCTTATTGCCTCAAATATTACATTACTGCATTATTGGTGGAGTTGTGAATGGATGCAACCATTCTGGAGAGCAATTTGGAACTATGCTCAAAAAGTTGTCAAACTGTGCATCCCCTTTGATTGATCCAGCAATGTTACTACGGGGCTTGTCTCCCAAAGAGATAGTAGAGAAGGGAAAGGGACCTGTATGTGCCAAAATGTTTGTGGCAGCCTTTTTCATAGTGGCTAGATACTGGAAATCTAATGGATGCCCATCATTTGGAGAATGGCTGAATAAATTGTGGTATATGAATATTATTGAATTTTATTATAAGAAATGACCAGCAGGATGAATACAGAGAGGCCCGGAGAGACTTACATGAAATGAAATGAGCAGAACCAGGAGATCATTATACACTCTAATAATATGAGGATCCTATATAAAGATCAATTCTGATTGAAGTGCTGTCTTTGGCAAAGAAAAGATCCAATTCAATTCCAATTGATCAGTGATGAACAGAACCAGCTACACCAAAAGAAAGAACACTGGGAAATGAATGAGGACTGCTTGCAATTTTGTTTTTCTTCCTAGGTTATTTTTACCTTTCTAAATCCAGTTTTTCTTGTACAACAAGAGAACTGTATAAAAATGTACACATATATTATATTTAAGATATACCTTAACATGTTTAACATGCATGAGACTTCCTGCCATCTAAAGGAGGGGGTGGAGGAAAGGAAGATAAAAGTTGGAACAGAAGTGATTGCAAGGGACAATGTTGAAAAATTACCCATGCATATGTTCTGTCAATAAAAAGCTATAATAATAAAAAAGAGAAAAAAACATTCATTCCATTACATGCATATATTATAGTTTATTCAGCCATTCCCCAATTAATGGACATCCCACCAATCTGTAATTCTTTGCCACCATGAAAAGGGTTACTATGAATATTTTCCCCTTTTTTATGATCTATATGATACAAACCTAGTAGTAGTATTGGTGGATTAAAGGATATGTACACTTTGGTTGCATTTGGCCTAGAATTCCAAACTGTTTTCCAGAATGATTGAATCAGTTCACAACTCCACCAACAAAGCATCAGTGTCCCATTTTTTCCACATCCCTTCCAATATTTATCACTTTTCTTTTCTGTTATATTAGGTGTGAAGTAGCATCTCAAAGTTGGTACATTTTTTTTTCCTAATCAAAAGTGATTTAGAGAACTTCATATGCCTATAGATAACTTTAATTTCTTCTTCTGAAAACTGTTCATTTTCTTTGACTGTTTATCAATTGAAGAATGTCTTGTGTTCTTATAAATTTAATTTAATTCTCTATATATTTGAGAAATAAGACTTTTATAAGACACTTGCTGTAAAGAATGTGTCCAAGCTTCCTGCTTTCCTTCTAATTTTGGTTTTTGTACAAAAGCCTTTCAATTTTATATGATCAGAATTATCCATTTTGCATTTTATCATGTTCTCTATCTCTTGTTTGCTAGTGAATTCTTCTCCTTCTTATAGATCTGACAGGTAGACTATCTCTTGCTCTTCCAGTTTGATGATGGTGTCACTTTTTATGTCTAAATCATGAACTCAGTTAACTTCTGTATTAAGAATTTGGATGCTCCAGAGAGAGAAAAATGGAGGCTGTAGAAATATGTTTAAAAGGATTGTACATGTTTAATCTATATCAGTTCTCATGGGGAAGAGGGAGGTTAGAGAGGAAGGGAGAAAAATTGTAATATAAAGTCTTTCAAAAATGAATGTTAAAAACCATCTTTATATGTATCTGTAAAAAAATAAATTTACTATTGAAAGCTGAAAAAATAAAATAGTAAAGAATTTGGACTTGGGATATACATGTTTAGCACTGATATTGCTTCATTGTCTATGGTACCTTTAAGCAAGATGTAGTTTCCTTTCTTATTTCTTTTAATTAGGTCAATTTTTGCTTTCACTTTGAGATCAGAATATCTATTCCTTCTTTTTTTTTCTTCTTTTTCTGCAGCTGAAGCATGATAGATTCTGCTCTAGCTTCTTATTCAAAGGTAAGAAGACTCGGAGTGTCTTTTTTGCTTCAAAGGCATAAACAACATATCATAGGATTCTGATTTTTGATCCACTCTACTGCCCACTTCCATTTTATGAGAGAGCTCATTCCATTCACATTCAGTTATGATTACTACCTGTGTATTTCCTTCCATCCTATTCTTCCTCCTTTGTCCTTTCTATACCTTCATCTTATTTCTTCTCACCAGTGTTTTGCTTCTGAATATCACCCACTTCCCCTGAATTGTCCTCTCTTCTGTCAATTCCTACCCCACCCCCTTTACTTTATCTTTTTTCCTCCTACTTCCTTGTTGGGCATGGTATATTTCTATATTCAACTAACTGTGTATATAATTCCCTTTTTGAGTCAATACTGATGGATGGGTGGTACAATTCTGTCTATAGCAATCTTACGGTACAAAAAGAGTACTCCTTTTATTAAGTTCCTAATAAGTAAGAATAGTGAATATGTCAAATCAACACACCTTTATTAAGTGTCTATTATGTGTCAGACAATATCCTAAACTGTAGGCATACAAAAAAAGGTAAAAATACTCACTGCCTTCAACTCATAGACCCTAAGGAAGGAAAACATGGAAATAACTAGATGCACACTTGATAAATAATTTTTTTTTAAAAGACAGCTACAGGAAGATGAAATCATTAAAGATTCTTGAGTTTCATATTCTCTTCACTGTTCAGTTCAGCCCATAATTTTTTTTTGTCTTTTTTTCCATTCCCCTCTTAGAGAACTTGAATGAATCCTGCTACATCAAATCAAATCTATCTCTTCCAATCCCTCTATGGCTAAGAGCTGGTGCTTTTGTTTTTCCAATTCCCCAGGCTTTGTTTTTGTTATTGTTTGTTTTGTATTGTTTAATTTTTAATTTATGTAATTTTCTCAGAGTCTCTCTTTTTCTTCTTATTCCTCATCCTTGGTTTTAACTGCCCTATTGAATTGTATTAATTGTATTAATAAGGAACGATTTACATAAGCATTTCTTATCTTGAGATATTAGGCTGTGTCCAGACTAATCTCATTTTGTTTCCAATTATAAACAAGATTGAAGTGAAAATATTTGAAATTTATTTGGGGTAAACCTCCTAAAGCATTCTCCCCAACAATGGACTTATTGAGTCAGAGAATATGATTGCTTTCTTAATTTTTATTGTAGGCTGACAGATTTCTCTACAAAAAGATTATACAATCTTGCAATTTCACTAACATGGGATCAGTGTCCCTGTTTTCCCACAACCCTGCCAACAATGAGTTTTGTTGCTTTTAATCATTTTTCTCAGTTTGATTGCTGTGATGTGGTACATCAAAGCTGTTTAAAGTCATATCTCTTTGATTAAGAGGGCACTGAACATTTCTTTAATTATTAGCATTTTGTGTTTCCTCTTTCAAAATTTTTCTGTTCAAATCCTTTGACTATTATGAACTGAGAATAGCCTTTTTGAATTTGTTGATGGCTCTTTATGTATATTACCAACAGAATATAAAATACATGAGCAGTTTATTTTTGTCTTTGTAACTGCAGTTTCTGTTACCTAGTAGACAATTTGTGACTGATTATTGAATAAATGAATGGGTAGTTGAATGAGTGAATGAATGAATAGATGAAAAGACATTGAATAAACTTCACTATATACCAGCCACTATTAAATGATGAATACATTAATACCAAAGGGAGATAGTCTTACCTTCAAGAAGATTACTTTCTCATAAGGGAGACAATACATATAGGTTGATTACAAGAAATTCATTATGGAACATACCATTTTCTCCGTAATAGAAGCCTTACATTCTAGTCAAATCAGATGAAATATTACAATACCCATCTCAATGACAAAATCAAATTTAAAGAAAGTTGACAAAGGATGTCCAGATCCTTAACAATTATTGTTTTTCCACTTTTTCCTTTTTGCTTATTTCCCCATCCTAAATTTTAATCATGAAGCAGTCCTGCCCTTGGTAACAGAGAGGCTTTTGCAAATGCTGACTACAATGCATGTAACATCTGGAAGGCCACAGTATTCTTTCTCTTTCTGGGAAACATCTCACTGATCAGCTGTCCTAGGAGAATTTGCAGGGCACCATATATTAATGATGAAATGCTCCTATTCACTGATGCTAAAGGGTCTTGGCAGAGGAAATGCATCAACTATTCTTTGGGTAACTCTCTATAGACTCTTTTAAAAACAACAGATATTTTTATGACCCTATTATTGACAAGCCTTACTTGTGAGAAAAGGGTATTTATCCCTAGCTGAGCTTGATTGGTCAGTCAACACCAAGATATTTTAAAAAGACAAGAAAGATGATCAGAAACCTATCACAGAAAAACAACGTTAGCTCCAAAAACCAAATATCTGTCCTAAAATCTTCCATTTTCAAAATGGAGTGTGTGTGCTTAACACTAGTTCTAACTCAAGCCTTTAATTCCCTTGGTGTAGGGAGTTCCCATTAAAGAAACTTTATTAATGCAAATTGACAACTGCTATGGGTCTTCTAGTTTTAGGGAGATTCCTTGGGCACTTAGTGATTAATTGCTCAGATAAACACAGCCAGTACAGCAATTGTTCTGACTTTTTAACTAGCTTAGAGGTTGGTTCTCTATGTCATCTATGTTATACTATGTCAGGAAGTACCTGCCTCTTCCTTTCCTGGTTCCTGTTCTTTTCCCTGATATCCATTTCTCCATCTCTCTCTTGTCTCCTTCTCTGTCTCTGTTATCTGGGAACTAGCTAATTTTGGAGAAGCTCATGAGTTGGATTAGTTGCTAAGTTATTAATTTCATGGCTGGAAAAATCATTCAAGAGTGTGGGAAATCATCCAAGTGTGTCAAGTGAGTGATGTATTTTTGTGATTTGTAAGAATGAAGTGTCTACAGTGAGGCAATGTGGTATCATGGAAAAGCCCTTAGTGGTACATTTGTGTTCCAGGTATAGGCTGATCTCTCTTCTCATGGAAGAGATGAAAGATGCAATGAACCTCTCATCCTTCAGATTCTTAAGAAGGAGGTGTTCTTAAAGAAACTAGAAGTAAAGCTACAAGGGGAAAAGAAAACAAAACAGAACAGTGGAATTGAGGTGGAAGAGAGGCTAGTGCCATGTGTAGAAAGGAAAGAAAAGGAAAGCTGCTGAATTAGAACTTTTAAAAATAGCATCTTTCTTTGTCATCAGTCATCATGAACTCTTTGCTCACAACCAACTATTGTAATGCCTCAGTTTCTCTGAATTATTATTTCCTGAGTGGAATTGTGGCCACCCCACTTTCTTGTACCACTGGGACTGAGAGAATTGGAGCCTCAAAACTCTGGCCACTTTCATACTCCAGTGAGTCATAAAACTCCAGGTGGCTTATCTCAAATGCCTGCTGAGATTTGCCCCTCAGACTCCTGTCTCCTACCCTCCACTTCCCTTTTTTATTTATTTATTTTTTTAATTAAAGCCTTTTATTTACAAAACACATGCATGGGTAATTTTTCAACATTGACCCTTGCAAAGCCTTCTTTTCCAAATTATCTCCTCCTTCCCCCAACCATTCCCCTAGATAGCAGGTAGTCCAATACATGTTAAATATGTTTTAAAAATATATGTTAAATCCAATATATGTGTACATATTTATACAGTTATCTTGCTGTACAAGAAAAATTGGATCAAGAAGGGAAAAAGTTCTGAAATAATTAAGAAATAAGCAAAACTGAAGACCCAGGGGGCAGAAATTGTGTTTCCCTTTGCTTTCCAAAATTGTATTTTTAATTCTAATATTAAACAGACTTAAATTACAACTTCCAAATACACTATAGTGTTGAGGTGTTGATTTGGGGTACCTAAATGAAATTAGGGTTTAGTTAAGGTCTAGTGGCAGGTTTGGAGTACAGGGAGTCAAACAGAGTTCCCCTGCAACCCCCTTGGATTTGGCGCAAGGATACGGCGGTAAATGAGATCTAGTAGCGGTGCAAGTCCCCAATAAAAGCATTTATTGGCCTGGAGAGCTAGATTGATAAAAGAGGTTTATTATTGAGTTTAGAAGTAGGAGATAGGTGAAGGTAGAGATAAGGAGGGTACTGTACAGAGGGTCCAGTGGACAGAGGGTCCTCACATGGCTGGCATGTTTGGAATCTCTGCAAAGAGGGGTTCCCAGCATGGCCCTTTTAAGTTGGAGACTTAGCTCGAGGGGCTTTGGGGTGTAGCCCCAAAGTTGGCTCAGATCCAGGTGGGGCTGGAACAGGTCCGGATCTTCTATTGGAATTCAAAGGGACCAGGATTTGGGAATCAAAGATTGGAATCTTTCCCGCATCAATAGTACTGAAAAAAGATTCCACAATAAATTATGAATATCTGTTATATACTATATATATATATATATATATATATATATATACATATATATATAACTTGCTTTTCTTTTTAACTATATAATTTCAACATATAACTTTTAAAGCATTCCTGATTTTTCAGATTTCCAATGGCTTTTTAAAAGACTGTATTTTCCTCATTATGGCCACCAAAGGCAAAAGATGCAGAAGAGAAAAATTAATAAGTAAAATTAACAACTAGATATAAAGTGCTGTCTGAGGATAGGTTTGGACATTCAAATCATCCTTTAAACTGTCAGGATGAGAGATGCTTGGCTAGAGATGGCATTCACTTAACAAAGGAGGTAAAAAATTAATAATTTGCATGGTTTCTTCTGCCTAATCGCACCAATACCAATAATAAGAGAAAGAAATGTATACTTACATAAATTTGCACGTTATTTTTCCCTTTTTCTTTTTTCTTCCTTTCTTCATTTGTTTTCTCTTTTTTCTTTTTTTTTCTTTCTTTTTCTTCCTTTCTTCATCTCTCTCTCTCTCTCTCTCTCTCTCTCTCTCTCTCTCTCTCTCTCTCTCTCTCTCTTCCTCCCTAATATCTTCATATCCCAAGAATTCAGCTACCATTTTAATTCAGTTGACTAAAATTTAGCTCTGAACTCACTTTTGATCTCTTTCTTGGCATTTCTACTGTACATCTTGAAGGCATCTCAAATATATGTTCTTTAAAAAATCACTGTCATGCTTCTTATACCAGTCCTTCTTAACTTCCACATTTCTGTAGAAGATGCCACTCTTTTTCCAGTTATCTAAATTTGAAAGCCAAGTCCTCTCTTTGACTCCTCTCTCTTACTTGCTACTCTTGAATACAATGAATTTCCAAGTTGTGTTATTTCTATTTCATCAGATGTATTGTATGGATCTCTTTGTCTGTATTGATACAGCAACTACCCTGGTTAAGACCCTAATGCCTCTTGTCAGACTATTGCAAGAACCCTCTAATTGCTCATTCTCTCTCAAGTCTCTTCTCCAACCAGCCCAAACTCACACACAGCCAAATGGATACTTCTAAAATGAAGATCTGATATTTAAGCCCTTGCTCTGAAAGATACAGGATTTCCTATCTCCAGGGTAACCTATAACCCCCTTTATTTGCCACTTAAAAGCTTAAAGTAGTTGTTATCCTTCCTTTCTAGGCTGAGTCTACATTAATGTACACTTTTCTCATGTACTCTGTTCCTACTAAATGTGCTTACTTTATTTTCCTTATATACAACAGTCTATCTCTCTCCTCGGGGTATTTGCACAGTAGAAGGAAGGAGCTGAGGTATAATCCATTTTGTAAACAAATTCTAGGAAATTCAAGGTCAGGGTTTCCTATATCTCAGAGCCGAAAAACAACAGGACTGAAGTCATGAAGGAAGTATTCTGGGGTAGAAATAAAAAGGGTAGGTGTGCCAAAGATAATTTTTCTTTCATTTTATGAATTTAGGATTTTGGATCCTATACCCAGATAGGATAAAGTAAAAGAGTAAAAAATAATGAATTGGAAAAGAAGAGTAAAAGAGATCCAAAGGAAGGTCTTCAGAATATTAGCTTGATTACCAGAAAGAAAAAAAAGTGAAAAAATGAAATAAGATACCATGCCCAATGGATGCGGAACTAGAAGAAAATCATATGGTATTCCATATGATTCCAAAAGAAGTGGCATTTGAAGTGAGAAAACTGGATTGGGATCCACTGTCACTTATTACACTTGTAACCATAAAAAAAAAAAATCACCTTTCCTTCTATGAGTCTCACTTTACATTTATTTTGTTAATTGGTATTTTTACATAACATTAAGGTTTATAATGTAATTTATCTCATTTGATTATCACAACAATTTTTTTGAAGTGGAAACCATTATAATCCTATTTTACAGATGAGATAAATGAGGCTCAAGAAGGTATAATAAATCAGTGAAGGTTCCAAATTCCCTTTTAACTCCAAACCTAAAATGGTAATTATCAAGATGATGAAAATTAAGAAGAAAGAGAACAAAATGAAGAGAACAGTGATTCAGTGATAGTGACAAAGATGGTAATGTTGATAATGATGTTGATGGATATAACTGCATTCCCAATGAGGGGGGAGTTATCTTGATGAAGATAATGATGTTGATGGTCATCATTGTGCTGGAGATGCATTGAGGTTCTATTCATGGAAAGAGTACTGGACTCTGGGTGAAAAGAGCAAATTTTAAATCTTGCCTCTTATACTTACTATTTTTGTTACTTTGGGCTTTAGTCTCCCCATTTGTAAATTAAGGAAGTTGGTCTAAATGGCCTTTCACATTTTTTTATCTGCAAATTGATAGTCATAATAATGTCCATGATAATAATTAGTGGCAATGAAAAAGGAAATAATTGTTTATTGCTCAGTACCATTTCCCCCAAGGGATTCGATGGAATGAGTGGGGGGGAATTCAGAGAAAAATTATTATAATCAGGCCTAAGTCACCTGTGCATTGTAAATTTTTTTTTAAATAGGTTCTCTGCCCACTTTCCTCCATCACCTCCATTCTGTTCTTTAAATAACAAGATGTTGACTCATCAAAGAACAGGGTACCAAAGAATGGAGAACTGCGAGTCATTAGTATCCTTTGTAATCATGAAACTGAGTCATGCAATGTATATCATGGAATATATTTCAACACTTCTTTTGGCAGATCTACATTAAATACTCCTCATATTAATGTCATTTTAAAAAAGAAGAACTGATTCTATCACCCAAGGGATTCTTGCCCTTTTTTTGTACAGTCCTGAGAATGCTCTGTATTTCTCAGTCATGGTTTAGGCTTTTCTGACTGAGACTTTTTTGTGACCTTTCAAAAAATAGCCTCAGGGTCTCCTGCAGAGCTTTAGCCTGGGAATTTCCAAGAAGCACTGATTTCCCTGCAGATGTATTTAGCATGTACCCCCCCCCCCCAGACCTTGGCAGTGGATTTTAATTACCTGGTACTAACATTGATGTCAGAGAAAGAAAAAAAAACCAAGCAGATGCTCTTTCTCTCTCTCTCTATGCTCTATGCTGACCTTTTAACTAACAGTTAACCTCAACTGAAGCCTGGACTTTTAAGCAAGAGAAGTGAATAGATTGCAATTGTGCTGGAAATCACAAGGAGATTGTTTGTGACTGGAGCCTATTGGATTTAAAATACACTTTTGCTGCCTGTCAAACCATCTACACAGGAGTGAGGGAGAGCCCCCGGTCCACATTGGGCTGGCTGTCCATCCCAGGTTCCAGGCCATTGAGTTTGTCAGTTGGCGATATGCAATGAAACCAAGAAATGCCATGGGGCTTGCCCTGCCCGTCTTCCTTATCCCTGTACATGTGTAACAAGAGACTTACAAACTACCAGTTAGGGATCCTGCTTCCCAATTATTTTTCCCACTATGTCTCTGAAATTTGCTTTCAGAGTTGGCTGCTTATTTAACTCTTTTACCAGTTCCAAGATCTAGGTATAGGACTAAATCTGGATTCATTCATATATTCAAAAAGTATTTGTTAATGAAGTGCCTACTATGTGTCAGGTACTATGTAAAGTATAGTATTTGTAGGGACAATTGTTTGTAACTCTGAAGAATTAGTCCAGAGTACCAAGTCTCTGTACTTTTCTAAATTGTTGATGTTTATACTGATAGTACAACATAGTATCATCCCTGAAAAGCATTCCTTCCTCACCTCTATCTCTTGAGAGCCTCATTTCCCTTCAGATTTTAGTGAAACCATATCCCTTTATATGAAATCTTTCTGAGGCTCCTGGCTACTATCGTCTCTCTCCCCAAAAGGCCTTATTTCATGTTTCTCCAAATAGAATATAAGCTCCCTGTAGGAAATTCCAGTTTCACTTTTGGCTTTGAACCCATGGAATCCAATCCAGTGCCTGGCACATTGAAGATACTTAATTATTACTTGTTAATTACTTGATTTATACTCTAATTATCCCTTTTGGTAGCTCTATTTCCCCTCAAAGGGAAGTATCAAGTCCTATATAAAATTTCTAGCTCCCTCACACTTACACACAGTAGGTGCTTAGAATGAATGAATACTAACACATGCCTAATTTGTTGGCCCTGTGGATTCTGTGTGAGATCCTGACTTGATCCCCTCTAGGTGCTAGTGAGATCAGAGTGGGCCAGGACTGACCAAAATGTTGCAGACTCTTGATTACATTCCAGTGGTACCTGAGTTGGCTTCCAGATGGTTGAATTATGATGATGATGGGATAAACCATCATGCATTTTTAATTTGAATGCTAATTAGCTCACAAATCACTGTCTGTTACCAGGCTTTAAATTCTGGAGTTGCATGCCTTGTTCAAGCTGATTTTAAGACCGACAATAGTAAATCTGCTCATTTGGATGTCCTCAGATTAGTGCTGGGTGGGAAATGGTAGCGATTTATAGTGTGTTCCTTCACCAGAAGGTTCTATCTGCAAGATTAGGCAGTCTAGTTCAATTCAACAAATAGATAGATAGATAGATAGACAGACAAACAGATGGGTAGATAGAGAGATAGAAAGATAGAAGGGAAATATATATAATAATGGAAATGATTATAAATCTCTCAATAAAATTAAGAATCTCCTTTGTGTAAGAGAGAAATACAATAGTATAAATAGGTGTAAATCTTGGAATCAGGAAGACATGAATGCAAATCCCACCTTTCCTTTTACTAGTTCTTTATTATTATTATTATTAAAGTTTTTTATTTACAAAACATGCATTGATAACTTTTCAGCATTGACCCTTGCAAAACTTTCTGTTCCAAATTTTCCTCTCCTTCCTCCACTCTGTTCCCCGATGGCAGGTAGTACAATACATGTCAAATATGTTAAATATATATGTGTATATATACATATATTTATGTTAAATCCAATAAATGTATACATATTTATAGTTATCTTGCTGCACAAGAAAAATCTTATCAGCAAGGAAATAAAACTGAGAAAGAAAATAAAATGCAAGAAAACATCAACAAAAAGAGTAAAAATGCTATGTTGTGGTCCACACTCAGGTCTCACAGTCTTCTCTCTGGGTGTATATGGCTCTCTTCATCACTAAACAATTGGAGCTAGTTTGAATCATCTTATTGTTGAAGAGAGCTATATTCATCAGAACTGATCATCATATAGTCTTATTGTTGCTGTGTATAATGATCTCCTGGTTCTGCTCATTTCACTTAGCATAAGTTCATGTATATTTTTCCAAGCATCCTTTCCTTTGGTCATTTCTTACACAAAAATAATATTCCATAGCATTCATATATCATAATTTATTCAGCTATTCTCCAATTGATGGAAATCCATTCAGTTTCCAGTTTCTTGTCACTACAAAAAGGGTGCTACAAACTTTTTGCACATGTGGAGCCCTTTTCCTCCTTTAAAATCTCTTTGGGATACAAGCCCAGTAAAAACACTGCTGGATCAAAGTATATGTACAGTTTGATAACTTTTTGATCATAGTTCCAAACTGCTCTCCAGAATGGTTGGATCTGTACACAGTTCCATCAGCAATGTATCAGTGTCCCAGTTTTCCCACATCCCCTCCGGTCATTATATTTTCTTGTCATTTTAGTTGATCTCAGAGGTGTGTAGTGGTATCTCAGAGTTGTCTTAATTTGCATTTCTCTGATCAATAGTGATTTAGAGCATTTTTTCATATGACTAGAAATAGTTTCATTTTCATCATCTGAAAATTGTCTGCCTTTGACTATTTATCAATTGGAGAAAGGCTTGAATTTTTTTGTTCATTGCATTCTTTTTCCATTTCACAAATTTTGTTTTTCAGTGAATTGGTGTCTTTTTGTCTTTTTCATATCTCTTTTGTAGGGCATTATCTGCTTTTTCCAATTCTTCTTGCAATGATCTTTTTTCATTCCTCATTTTTCTTCTCTCTTTTAAGATCCTTTATGCAACCTTCAAAGAAAGCCTTGTGAAATGGGGACCAGCTCATGTCTCCCTTTGGGGCTTCTTCTGGAGTTGCTTTGCTTTTAGAAACCTCCGAATTTGAGGTCTGTTCATCTCTCTCTCCATAAAAGCTGTCTATGGTGGGAATTCTTTTTGTTTTTTTAATTCCTTTTTTTTTTTTTTTTTTTTTTTTTTTTTTTTTTTTTTTTTTTTTTTTTTTTTTTTTTTTTTTTTAAGGCTTGAGATCTGTTCAATGCAAAAGAGTAATAGTTGCTTTAATTTGCCCTAGGGCAGTTCTGCTAATTGATTTCCGGTGCTGTGTAAAGGAGGCTAGATCCACGTTCTTTTGGGGCTCAGTGGTTTTCAATTTTGTCTTTTGTAGCAAATTTACCAAACCACCTGCTTGCAATTAGGACGGAGTTGCCTAAGACGCTCACAGAAGATTACCACCTAAGCAGAAGCTACAACGCCCTGACTCCCCACTCCAGCTCCTAACTCCAGTCTCCCTGTTCTGTGGTCTGGGCTCAGAAGACTGTCCTCCTGCCTGTTTGAAACAGACCTGTTCTGAAGTTCTTTGAAGGTATCTTTTTCTGGAAATGTGTTGTACTCCAAATATTTGTGGGTTCTTTGACTCCAAAACCAGTTAAGAGGCTTAATCTGTTGTTGTTTTGAGAGAAGGTCAGAGGAGCTCTCCACCTCTTGGCTTTGCCCTAAGATCTCTTATATTAGTTCTTTGATGCTGGCACATTACTAAACCTTTAAATTCTTCAGCTTCCCTTTCTAATTGTCTCCAGTTTCCCTTTGCTCCAAGGATCTAGAGAAGATGATCTCCAAGGGTCTTTTCTGCTCTGTTGAGATTTAGACTAGATTTATTTCTACAAACTGCCTTTTTTCAGACTAGATCATGGAATATAAATTATAGGATTTATAGAATCTAAGGACTGTTCTAATAGTCCTCATTTCACAGATAATGACAGGGAGACCTCAGCCAAAGTCATACAGTAGTAAATATCAGGAGGAGATTCAAGCTCAGATTTTCTGAGTAGACATTGAATGTTTTTAATTTGTTGTGTCTTTTTAAAATGCTATTTTCAAGCAAAAAAAAAAAAAAAAAAAAAAAAAAAAAAAGACAGAAAACTACCAAAGAGGAAGCCATATCACAACAGTCATATTGATGGTTGTATATTGTAGGAGTGATTTGGGGAGGGGGTCCATTTCCTTCACAATTTTCAATTTCAACTCCATACTTGGTGCCATGGTAATAGTGGACTAGGGCTACTGTGAATCTTGATTCCCATGATTTTTTTTTATGGAAACAACATGGGATGGGGTTCTATTTCCTTGTCTTTCACCAACTGTCTCCAAAAATCACTGTCCTACTCCCTTTTCCTGGGTCTCACAGCTAATGATTCCTCCCAGTGCATTGAGATTATGGGATGGGTTTGCTCTGTAAACCCCATGGAGTTAGTAGAAGGAGCCCTTAATCAGGGAAATTTGGAATGGATGTTGGCTCTTACTCAAGCCCAGTGGCACTAGGCAACTGGCTTCTTTCTCACAGATTCCTCATCACTAAGATGGGTATAATGAAAATTTGACAAGCTCTCCTCCATGAGAGAGAAAAAAGACCTTTTCAAATTTGAAATCTTTCTCTTGAGGCTTGGGAATTAGCAGTAAAATCCACATTCCATCTACTGCCCTTTACCTTCCAGCCATAGATCAATACTCATCAGTGAGAGGGGAGATGATTAAGTGTTGACTTAGCTCCATTTGTATAGAATTCAGAAAAGCACTGGGAAGCCCGTTGTTTTTTTAATTAGTCCTGTGCCCTCCAAAAATGTTTGGAATGAAAAAGCTATAGTAGAAAGAGGAGTTTATTAAAAGGTGTTGATTAGTAACAGACAGAGGGGAAAGTAGAGGAAAGTACTAATGGATAGAGGGTAAAGGTATTATTTTAATGTTGCAGCATATGGAAGCAGGGGCATTTTGTAGTTGGAAGGATGCATTCAAAGAACCCAGGTTCATATCTCAGACATGGCTAAAATCCCAAGCCTGCTTCTTATTACCCAAGTTGGGCTAAGTCATTTCCTCTCTCTTTACTCTTTTTGTAAAATAACGAGGTTTTTCTTGACAGCTTCATGAAACTTTTAGTTTTAAATCTATGATCCTAGGAGGTATATAATCCTTTGTAAGGAGGAACCTCTGGCCTAGTGAAGAGAGAGCAAGTTTTGGAGGCAAAAAAAAATGGTGGGGGGAGAATAGGGAAAAAAACATTGGTGCAATACCTACTATATGCCAGGTTCTCTATTAAATGATTTACATGTTATCTTATTTGATTCTCATAACAACCCCCAAAGGCAGATACCTTGTTATTCCCATTTTACAGCTGAAGCAACTTGAAATCCAGGCACTTCCCTTAGGTAGCTCTAAAACGAGGTCAAGATGGTGCTCACTCACACTGAATGGGGTTGTTGTGAAGATAACTGAACGCCCTGCAGAAGTTGGGGTGGAGGAATTGTAATAATTACATGACTTACTGGAGGGAAATATATTGTTAAATGAGGGATGGCATTGCTAGGCAGGGGAGGTTCATGGCAAGGAACACTTTGGGGAAGTCTTTTTAGCTTTGTGAGATCTACACTCCTTTTTCTGCCAAAAAAGGGACTTTTACTTGGGTTGAAACCTAGATGGAACATCGATGTTGATCTAATCTTGCAGTACTCACTGTGTGTCTGTGGATTTCTTTGGATCTATTTCTATATTTCTTTTAATCTATTTCTATAATAATAGTAAAACATTTAATTTCTAGGATGGTAAATATTGATTGACAAAACTATGTAAACAAAAGCTCTTGGGGTAGATCTTTAACATTTTTAAAAGTGTAAAGGAATTCCAAGATGAAAAACTTTGTGAAAGCTTTGCTTAGCACAACCTTTTCTTTGATAGGTAATAAGGTCTTTCTTAGTCTTAGGCTGTGTAAGCAGAAAAGGTGACAATTTGGTAGAAATGCCTTATAATGCTTCTTTATAGACTTTTTAAAAAATTTGCTACAGACTATTTTATACTCATCCAGCCCCAGCCTAAGTATCCATGACTCCTCATGACTTAGTGCTTCACATAAAGCATCCTGTATCTAACATTTAAATTCCCATCTCCATGCTTTTGTAGAGATTGGGGTGTTCTCCTTCCTCCCCTAATTTCTCCTTAAAACTGTGGCTTCCTTTTAGGTCGAGATCAATAGCTGTGTCCTTGAAGACATCTTTCCTGTTTTCCCCATTTTTGTTTGTAATCAATGAATTTCCCCAATAGAATATCAACTCTTTATGGGTAGTTACTGGTTTATTTTTGTCTTTGTAACCCAAGAACCCCCTAGAGTGCCTAGTATACAAGAAGTGATTAATAAATGCTTGATTGATGTGCAGCTCTCAGGAGTTGAGTTCATGAGACTTCCTTTTTATTCCCCCCAACTCAGATACCTAGGAAAGGGACCAGAGAACCAGGAGAACATCACATGAGTCCTTGCCCATACTCACTCCTGAAGGGCTCAGTGCTAATCCTTTAGGGGCTGGAAATGGTAATTCCTGGCAGCCACAAGACAACTTCTCTTGGGCATTGACCTCCCTGCAGAAGCCTGGCCCTCTGCAAGCTAGGTGAGATTAAAGGTAAATTAGAAGGGTATCCCACTGTGATGCATGCCAGTCTGAATCCCAGGAGGCTCAGAGGTTGCTTGAGCTAAGAGCAACATAGCTGGCTCTTAAGTGGCGTCTGTATTATTGATGGGGCTCTGCTCTCGGTCCTTTGATTTCTTGGCCACATGGCAAATACTGAGAGAACCAGGCTGTTGAAACTCCCAATGGATGCTGACACTTAGTGGAATGAGCTTCACTGCAGCAAAAGTCCCCCTTCCTGTTCAGAAATGGAGATTGTGCACAGGGAGTGAGGATCTCCTTCAGAGGCCCTTGCATAAAGGTCATTGAGCATTCATTTACTCGTAGTGGTTTCTAAAGCCAAATTCCAGCCTGTGCTCTGGGACACAGGAATCTTAAGACAGAAAAGGAGTTGGAGAGGGAACAAGCAGGCCCAGAAAGGCTAATACATTCTCCAGAGGTCACACAGCAGATGAGAAGCAGAATATGGGGTTGGAATTGAGGCTACTCTCCTAAGTGTGTCTCTTTGGCTATTTCCGAAGCTATAAATGCATTTAGAGAGAACATGGTGTAAATAGGAAATGTGAACACTGAGAAAGGCATTAGAAGAGAAGATCAAAGCTGGGGGTAGGGGGAACAGCAGGTGGTTAAATATCAAGGATGGAAGGGGACTTAGGACAAGGGGATGTTGGAGCTGGGAGGGGGCTTAGAACAGAGAAAAAGAAGAGAAAGCAGAATCTATTGCTGTTCTTTTGGGCGAGTCCCAGCCAAGCTGTATAGCCCACCCTATCTATCTGACTCTCCAGGAAAGGTCAGGCCTTTAGGTAAATGTTGTTTAAGCCTCCAGTTGACGGCACTGTGTTCACTTAGTATTTTGATACTGAGCCCACTACTGAGTCCTCTTTCTTTATGTGCAACTCCTTGAGCCGCATTTCCCTTTTAATTGGTGTTTTCTGATTATCATTTGTAGCCACATTCACTGAGTTTTCACCATCCGTATAGGTATATTCCCTGAGACTTACAGGCTGAAACATCAGCTTTTCTTATTGAGATACTGATGAATTAATATTAATAGATGGTATTGCAGAATGTTAATGCATCTTGTGTCACAAGGACACAAGAGGTCTTGAGATTTGTTAATTTGGTCATTCAGACAATCCTCAGGACGTGGGGAGCATGTTTGGGCCCTGGGGGCTTGGAAAGGATTGGATATAGAGAAGATGCCAGTGAAGTTTTTAACCATTGGATAATCATTGAGGAGCTGTGCCTTTAGACTTTGTTAATCATGGTTGGAATCAATTTCTGCCACACGCACAACTGGAATGTCTGTCATGTATAGCAGGGACTTGGTGCTGTCAATAAAGACAACGTTGGTCACAGTGATGTCAGCCAGACACTTGCACAACTGGCCATTACTAGTTTCCTAAGGGCTGGTCTAGCTGATACCCATGTATTCTAGCTGGGCATATGGACCAAACTAGGTCCGACCACAGGATTAGAATTGTTGCCTCTTTGGTCAAGGTGGTTGCACTGACATTATCCAGGGCATTTCAAGAAGCAGAAAAACTAGTTGGTCAATCGATCAATTAATATTTATTTCAGCACCAACAGTCTTCCAGAATCACGAGTTCCCATTCCTCATGATTAATCATCAAAAGAATGTCACCGTTAGAAGTACAAATAATTCCTCTGGGCTGCAACCCGGACACATACATATACCCACATCTTATGTATTTACACATATCTTAATGCCTTATCCTATAAAGTAATAATGTATAACAATCTCACCCTGGCTATGTGCTGTCATTTCTCTCTGGTGGAAATGTATCTCTCTCTAGATACTATCTAGCCTATAGTTATAGGAATTGTGAACATAATAAATTAGACAAGAACATCCACAACAGGATGCTAATATTTTCCATACTTTTGATTCTAGACTTGGAAGAGCAAAGGTCTATTGTGTGCGATAAATTTCTACAAATCATCAGCAGTGCCTTTTGCTAATTGGATAGCTTCATTTTGCTTGACTTGGCTTATTAGTTGCAAGACTTTTTCTCCCCCTCTAAGTTTTTTCAAGAGAAAAACAGGTTATAGAAAGTGTATGGGGGAAGTAACAGTATTTATGGAAACACAAATAGGAGGACTATTGTAATATCTTTGTTAATGCATATATATATATATATGTAGTTATTCCTTCTACATTACAGTGCTCCTGCAATCTGGAAAACTTGTGTTAAAATTTTTTGGTCATCCCTTTGTACCAGAGGAGTTTGATTCTTTTCTTTTTCTCTATATTATGTTTATCTTATTGGAAATTTTGGGGTAATTATAAACTCTGTCATCTGCTGGCCTTTATATGTTATCTGTAATTTCCATAAAACTCTGCTAAAATTCCCATTTACTTTCTTATGCTCACCCACAATATATCTAAACCATGATGGGGGAAGTCACAATGTAGAAGGGATAAATGTAGAAAAAAGTTTGGAAGGAAGCACAGAGAAGCAGAATAGTTTTGTATAGCAATTATGGAAGTTATTATAGAAGTTACTATAGAATGAAAATTGTGATTTGCTAGGTGGCGTAGTGAATAGAGTACAGATTCTGGAATCAGAAAGACTCATCTTCCTAAATTTAAATCCAGTTTATTGTGTGATCCTGAGCAGGTCATTTCATCATTTGCCTCAGTTTCTTCATCTGTGTGATAAACTAGAGAATGCTAAAAACACTCCAGTGTTTCTGCAAAGAAAACCCCAAATGGTATAATGAAGAATTAAACATGACTGAAATGATTGAACAAAATGAAATTAAAATTCACAGTAATCTTCCTTTTGCATTCTCTTGAGTATCTCTTTTTGCAATGTAAAAGTTAAAATTAAAAAAAATCCTATCCAAATATTAATATGTACACATGAAAGCAAGAAAGCATCTAATGACCAAAACAAAACGAAATATAGGAAAGATTCTGCTTTACTCTTCTAATTTGCTTCTTCTAAGTTAATACAGGCTCAGAAGTGAAATTCCCAAGCTTGGCAATACTCTGTGTAAAGCTAAAATAAAATTAAGCACAATAGTAGGAAGAGGATGGTTGAAACTTAGTCATTGGATTTTGGGGGCAACCATTCAGACTGTTTTGTGGATATTTTGATTTCCTACTTGGAGTTCTATTGGAGTGCACTGCTAAATTGATTCAGTTAATAAGGAAATCCTGGAATAAGATAAATAAGGTGCTAATGAATGAGTCTCATACCACCTCACTAGCTGCTATATAATTGATATCTTTGGGCAGGAGATGGGGTGATTCATCCTATCCCTGTTTTCCATATTGCAATCCTGGTAGATTACAGAATATTTGTCAATGTTCATTCAAAACAAAAGACAAAGATAATTAAGAATAAACAAATGAGTGAACTAGCTAGAGACTTCAGTGCTCAGTACTCAGAATAACATTTGCTTTGTCTTCCATGCTTCCCTTCCCTTTTTTTTCCCTTGGGACAAATCACTGTTTGACTCTTTGTTCTGATTCACCAGTTAGGATGCCCTCAGAAAGAAATCTTGAGAAGAGAGTAGCATTTTCAACTTTCTGGAAAGATTTATAATCCCAAGCATATTGTCTCAAATCTCCTAGAGATCTCAGGAGACGTGCATCCACATTAATGTGTATTCAAAATGTCTGTTAATTAATGTAAGAAAATCTTCCATGAAAGCCCAAAGCCCTTGCATAGATGTTCATTCCTATCACCATTTAACACTTACCTGAAGGAGAGCTGGAAAGAGGCTCCGTTCATTCCAGACGGTTTGTGGTCACTCCTGATGACTTTCAGTTTCACAGCTATTGCACCAACACACCAGATCAGCTCAATTAATGTGAGTTGATTAATTGACCAATTCTAAAGTACACCAGTGTTTACCTAGAACATTCCTAAAAAACCAAAGCAAACAAAAACAAACAAAAAACACTTGGAATTGTAGGTAGTTCAGGCACTTCTACTACTGTTTTATAGAAAAGATAACTGAGGTATAGGGAGGTGAACTGATTTGTTTTAGGTCACACAAATAGTAATTTTGTTTCTTTTTAAAAATTTTTATTGAAGCTTTTTAATTTTCAAAACATATACATGAATAATTCTTCAACATTAACCCTTGAAAAACCTTGTGTTCCAATTTTCCTCCTTCTCCCCCACTCCCTTCCCTATGTGGCAAGTAATCCAATATATGTTAAACATGGTAAAAAAAAAAATGTTAAATCCAATATATGCATACATATTTGTACAATTATCTTGCTGCACAAGAAAATTCAAATCAAAAAGAAAAAAATGAGAGAGAAAATAAAATGCCAGCAAACAATAAAACAATAAAAAGAGTAAAAATGCTATGTTGTGATCCACACATGCTCAGTTCCCAGTCCTCTCTCTGGGTCTAAATGGATCTCTTCATTACAAGATCATTGGAACTGTCCTGGATCATCTCATTGTTGAAAAGAGGCACATCCATAAGAATTGAGCCATGTCTATCAGAATTGATTATCACATAGTCTTGTTGTTGCCATGTACAATGATCTTCTGCTTCTGCTCATTTCACTCAGCATTAGTTTATGTAAGTCTCTCCAGGCCTCTCTGAAATCATCCTGCTAATCGTTTCTTATAGAACAATAATATTCTATAACATTTATATACTATAATTCAACCTTTCTCCAACTGATGGTCATCAATTCACTTGCCAGTTTTTTGCCTCTACAAAAAGGGCTGTCACAAACATTTTTGCACATGTGGGTCTCTTTCCCTTCTTTAAGATCTCTTTGGGATATAAGCCCAGTAGAAACATTGCTGGATCAAAGGGTATGCCCAGTTTGATAGCCCTTTCAGCATAATTCCAAATTGCTCTCCAGAATGGTTGGATCAGTTCACAACTTCACCAACAATATATTATTGTCCCAGCTTTCTCATATCCCTTCCAACATTTGTCATTATCTTTCCCGTCATCTAGCCAATCTGATGGGTATGTTGTGGTATCTCAGTTGTCTTGATTTGCATTTCTCTAATCAATAATGCTTTGAAGCACCTTTTTATATGACTAGAAATAGTATGAATTTCTTCATCCAAACATTATGTTCTTATCCTTTGGCAGTTTATCAATTGGAGGATGGCTTGAATTCTTAAAAATCTGGATCAGTTCTCTCTATTTTAGAAATGAAGCCTTTATCAGAACCTTTGAATGTAAAATGTTTTCCCAGTTTGCTTCCCTTCTGATCTTGTGTGCATTAGTTTTGTTTGTACAAAACCTTTTTAACTTCATATAATCAAAATCATCTATTTTTTGTTCAGTAATGAATTCATGTTCTTCTTTGGCCACAAATTCCTTCCTTCTCCATAGATCTGAAAAATAAACTAGGCTTTGTTCTAATTTGCTTATATTATCACTCTTTATATCTAAATCATGAACCCATTTTGACCTTATCTTTGTATATGGTGTTAGGTGTGAGTCAATGAATAGTTTCTGCCATACTAATTTCCAATTTTCCTAGCAGTTTTTGTCAAATAGTTTTTATCCCAAAAGTTGGGGTCTTGGGCTTATATCCCAAAGAGATCTTTAAGGAGGGAAAGGAACCCACATGTGCAAAAATGTTTGTGACAGCCCTTTTTGTAGTGGCAAAAAAACTGGAAACTGAGTGGATCCTATCAGTTGGAGAATGGCGAATAAATTATGGTATATGAATGCTATAGAATATTATTGTTCTATAAAAAACTATCAACACTAGATTACTATAATCATTGACTACTTTGTCCTGTGAAACTAACCTATTCCACTGATCATCTACTCTATTTCTTATCCAGTACCAAATGGTTTTGATGACTGCAGCTTTGTAATAGAGTTTTAGGTCTGGTACAGCTAGGCCACTTTCCTTTGCATTTTTTTTTTCATTAATTGCCTTGAAATTCTTAACCTTTTGTTCTTCTAAGCGAACTTTGTATTATTTTTTTCTAGATTTGTAAAATAATTTCTCCAGAGTTTGGTATGCCACTGAATAAGTAAATTAATTTAAATATTATTGTCATTTTTAATTATATTTGTTCATCTTACTCATGAGCACTTTATATTTTCCCAATTGATTAGATCTGACTTTATTTGTGTAGCAAGTGTTTTGTAGTTGTGTTCATATAGTTCCTGACTTTGGCTTGGCAGCAGACTCCCAAATATTATTGAAAGTTATTTTAAATGGAATTTCTCTTTATATTTCTTGCTGTTGGACTTTGTTGGTAATATATAAAAATGCTGATATATGTGGATTTATTTTGTATCCTGCAACTTTGCTAAAGATGTGAATTGTTTCTAGTAATTTTTTTAGTTGATTCTCTAGGGTTCTCTAAGTATATCATATCATCTGCAAAGAGTGATAATTTGGTTTCCTCATGACCTACTCAAATTCCCTTAATCTCTTTTTCTTCTTATTGCCAGAGTTAACATTTCTACTACAATACTGTATAGTAATGGTGATAGTAGGCAACCTTGTTTTACTCCTGATCTTATAAGGAATGGTTCCAATCCCCATTACATATGATGCTTGCTGATTGTTTTATCTAGTTGCTATTGATTATTTTAAGGAAAAGTCCATTTATTCTATACTCTCTAGTGTTTTTAATAGGAGTGGGTGTTAGATTTTATCAAATGCTTTTTCTGCATCTATTGAGATAATCTTTTTTTTTTAAGTTTGGTTATTAATGCAGTTGATTATGCTAATAGTTTTTCAAATATTGAACTAGCCCTGTATCTGTGGTATAACTCCTACTTAGTCATAGTGTATTATCTTGGGGATGACTTTCTGTAATCTTGCTGCTAATATGTTATTTAAGATTTTTGCACCAATATTCATTAAGGAAATTGATCTATAATTTTCTTTCTCTGTTTTCACCCTACTTAGTTTGGCTATCAGCTCTATATCGTGTCATAAAAATAACTTGGTAGGACTCCTTTCCCTATTTTTTCAAATAGTTTATATAATATTGTAATCAATTATTCTTTGAATGTTTGGTAGAATTCATATGTAAATCCATCTGGACCTGGAAATTTTTTTCTTAGGGAGTTGATTAATAGAAGAATATATTTTTATAATTAATAATTATATATATAAAATTCATATAATTATGTATTTTATATTATACATTTTGTAATATATAAAATAATTGATAATTTTATAATTATCTTGTTCTATTTCTTTTTTCTACAATGGGACTATTTAAATAGTTTATTTCCTCTCTTATTAACCTGGGAAATCCATATTTTTGTAGATATTCCTCCATTCCATTTAGATTATCAAATTGGTTGGCATATAGTTGGGCAAAATAACATAATTATTGCTCTACTTTTCTCTTTCTTGATA